>NC_052473.1:1099772-1129158 GCF_009730915.1 Dioscorea cayenensis subsp. rotundata
CAATTTTTTTTAGTAGAAAAGGGCAGCAAAATGCAAAAAGAAACCCTAAACATAAATATGTGGTCGTTGAGAAGGCGTCGATGGTGAGAAAAAGAAAAGAAACGTGGTTTTTGTTCTACAGTGTCCAGTTGGAAGAAGGAAGGTGAAGAAAAGCATATCTTCTTTTTATTGAATCTACTCAAATCGGCTGAGTTTGTTTGGAGCGATCTTGGAGGGTAATTTCTCTAGTTTTCTTGGTGTGATCATTTAAGAAAGGGGGTTTTCTAGAGTTATTATTTGTATTTCTCCATTATTGGTGGTGATCTCAAGTGTGCATTTGCTTGAGAGTTTTTGTACTTTGTTGATTTTGATGAGTGGATTTGATTCGGAGTTTGATGCGTGGTTTTTCCCTCCTGAATAAGAGGGTTTTTCCACGTAAATTTTGTGTCAGCTTGATTGATTTCATTTATTGTTCGGGTTTAGTACCCAAAATTATTTTATTTATATCAAGAAGCATTCTTTGTCGTGCAAAACTCAACAAGTGGTATCGAGAGGTGAGGTTTGTTGATCAGGGGTGTTTCTTGGTGTGAATTGAAATGGAGGATTTTTGCGATGCGATGATGAAATTATCTGCTTCAAACTATTCAATTTGGAAGTCAAAGATGGAGGACCTTCTTTATTGCAAGGATTTATATGATCCTATTAAATTAGGAGCTACTAAGCCAATCGGGAAAAATCGATGATGATTGGGAGAAAATACTGCGGGGAAGATCGTAGGAACTATCAAAGCGGTGGGTTGATATCGAGTGTATATCATCATATAAGCAAAGAAGTTAATGCACAGGTGCTATGGAAAAAATTAGAAAAATATGTATGAGAGGAAGAATGCTCAAATGAAAGCTTTTGTTATCAGAAAGCTTATGAATCTGAAGCTTAGAGATGGGCGATCAATTGCTGAACACCTGAGTGATTTTCAAGATATGGTAAATCAATTGAGCACCATGAAAATAACACTAGATGATGAATTGCAAGCATTATTGTTCTTGAGTTCTTTGCCTGACAGTTGGGAGACCTTGGTAGTGTCTCTTAGCAACTCTGCTCCGAATGGTGTCCTATCTTTATTTATGGTAAAAGATAGTCTTTATAATGAGGAGACAAGAAGGAAAGATATGGGCATTGATACTTCACAGGTTCTTGTTACAGTTACAGAGCTCGTGGATTCAATAAAAGAAGATATGTTTTCTTCACCTTCCTTCTTCCAATGGACACAGAGAACAAAACCACGCTTCTTTTCTTTTTTCTCACCATCGATGCCTTCTCAACAGCCACATATTTATGTTTAGGGTTTCTTTTGCATTTTGCCCCCTGTCTTTATTACTAATAATAACTGGGCTGGATCGAAGTTTGGCCACCAAACCAATAATCTTCCCCTCCAGCCCAAAATTTTGTGTCTGCTTGATTGATTTCATTTATTGTTCAGTTTAGTACCCAAAATTATTTTATTTATATCAAGAAGCATTTGCTGTGCAAAACTCAACACTTACCTCATCGAAGACCTCGATACTTATCAATGGCTCCCCGAATGGATATATTCGCTATCAAATTAAGGGGTCTTCGACAAGGTGATTCGCTATCCCTTATGCTCTTCACACTGGTGATGGATGTGCTGAGCTCGATGTTTGTGCATGCTTTAAACACCAAAGTTCTAGTAGGGGTTCCCCTTGGGGAGTTTGGTAGTAGTTGTAACCTCCATTATGCTGATGATCTCCTAATCCTTACCATAGGGGGACTTGAAGATCTTAGAGTGGTGAAACTGATACTTTATGTGTTTGAAGGTTTGACTGGTTTGGAGACCAATTTTGATAAAACATGTCTTTACTCGAGCAAGATTGGTGAATTGCCAGAGGTTGCTACTGCCGAAACTCTCAGTTGTGTTATGGGTACGCTTCTAGTCACATATCTTGGTATCCCCATCTCTAGGAGTAGGCCACGTAAGCAGGACTGGGAAGGGCTTATTCTTAACATTAGAAGATGACTGTCAGCTTGGAAAGTGAGGTACCTATCCTTGGGGGGAAGACTTACTCTTGTTAACTTTGTGCTTACGATGATCCCCACTTATTGGATGTCGTTGTTCCGATTGCTTTGCTAGGGATCAAGTGAATTGACCGAATAAAGAGAGACTTTCTCTGGTCAGGGCCAGAGATCGATCATCCGAGCTGTCGTTTAGTTACCTGGAAAAACTTGTGTCATCCTCGGGATCATGGAGGGTGGGTTATCCTCGACCTGGGCAGGTTTAATCAGGTCCTTGTGGGGAAATAGTGGTGGAAGTTCATGTCAACGCCCGACTAGTGTGGTACTGCTGTCATACAATTTAATTATGGTTGGACTCGTTGGAACATGTTCCCCAATCACAAAAGGCCGTATTTCTTACTTCGGAAAGGAGTTCTTAACGCCTTCCGACGATTAAGATGTTGTATCTGCATACTCGTCAAGACGAGGGAGAAAGTCTTTTTGCAAAGATCATTGGTTTCGGATGGTAAATAGGGATGGCAGACGAGTGGTCCGGGTCGGTCGCGGATTTTACCATATCCGTACCCATACCTGCTACCCCGTTAGTATATTCGAACCCGAACCCGACGGGTTTTAAAAACCCCAACCCACACCCTTTTTCGACGGGTAGTCGGATACCCGTGGGTATACCCGCCTCGAACCCATATTAAAAAAATTAATAAAAAAATATTTTTTTATAAAAAACTTAAAAATTAATTATAATTTTTTTATAAAAATAAAAATAAAAATAATTATAAAATTACAAGACTAAACAAAGAGGAAAAATAAAAAACCCTAGATTGTTAAGTTGTAGAACATATTAGTATATATATTATATCAATATTTTAGTAATTTTAATTTCGGATCGGGTGAGGGTACGGGTATGGGTCAGGTATTAGAATTCCCATACCCGCACCCGCACCCGTTTCATACAAGTCGAGTTTTACCTGAATACGACTGGAAACCAGGTCAAATCGGGTTTATCCGTCAAACTTGGGTCGGGTCGGGTCGGGTTTGGGTATTATTGCCATCCCTAATGGTAGAGCACCTTTGTACCTGTGGTAGGATGATTTTATTAACATCCCTCACCCAAATGGGACAATCAGAGAGCTTGCTTACCTATTGGAGAAGCCTCCTTTTATCGATAACCGGTAATGCGATGTACAAGGGATTTGTTAAGAGCTCCAAGTGATGTTATGTTTGATCATAAACGTTTGTGTCTCACTGGTAACGGTGTTTTCTCAGTTAAATCTTTCTATAACTTCATTATTGATGGAGGGTTGAGATCCCGATTGCGAAGTTCTTTTGGAGTAGTTCGTGTCCAAAGAAAGTTAATCTTTTTAATTGGCTTGTGCGAAAGGACAAAATTTTGTCTCTGGAAAACCTAGCGAAGCGATGATGCAACTGTCTTCCTACGGCAACTTGTGTGTTATGTAATTTGGACTTGGAGTCTCAGTCTACTGACCACTTGTTTTTACATTGCTCTATTGCTAAACAGATGTGGACCTTTTTTGGGAGAATCCTGCAGCTACCAGACCCACCTGAGTCTATGACTTTGGTCTAGAGCACTTAGAGATCATCTTTAGTGCCGTTACTTAGAGTTATGGGGGACCTAGTGATTAAAGCTGTTTTGTGGAATATTTGACTTATGCGGAATGATTGGATTTTTAATGCCATTGTGGTACCTGTTCATTTTCTCTGTGTAAAAATTAATCGTACGCTCTTATCTTGGTTCTCATCAGCGTTAGATGGTATTAAGGAGAAGATTGAGGATTCTATGTTGATTGTCCTGTGGAGCTTGGAGTTCACAGCTCACATGTGGAGGAGACTGCGGGGATGCCGTCTTTCGAGGAGATTATTGATCACGGCGTTGGCTAGAGGGTTTTTGGTGCGGCCTTAGCAGCCTTAGTGGAGACTGTGGGTCTCTTTTTTGTATCTTGTTTTTGTTATTCCACAGTTAGTGGGCTTCTATGTTGTGTGCTTAGTTTTAATAAAAATGGTTTATCCACCTTTTAAAAAAAAAATTAACAAATATATATATATATATATATATATATATTATTAAAATAGCAGTGGAAAATTACCACAATGATTCATTATAATTATTATTAAAAATGATATATCTGAAATCTTAATTATTCATTATTAATATCTTAAAGAGAGCTTGTTTTTTCGTTTACATCTTGCCTGGCATGAAGAATGAAGAATCTTCTGTAATCTGACTGATAGTTAGCTCAACAAATGCACGCCCCAAGATATTTGCCTTAATTGCTAACACAATGATCTATGTCTATGACTTCTTCAATAACCGCCTATATTGTGGAACTCCTTTCGGATACTCCAACTTTTATGCTTGATTTGCAATACTTTAAAAATTGGTGTCCAAATGGCGGCGAAGTGGCCAATAGGCCAAGTCATGTGTCAAGCGCTCTAATTTCGTAAAATCAATATTTTCAGTTGACTCACTTGTGCTAATAATTTAACTTCAGACAATTAATCTTATGTATTTTGTCATATGATTAAGGAATTTGTTAACTATCTTCTCCTCAATTGCTGATTTGCCTTTGAGCATGAAATCATTTTAGGAACATCGGCTGCCAAGCAGGGGCGGAGGGAGAGGGGGCAAGGGGCGGCCGCCCCTGTCGCCAGTGAACCCCCGCCCCCTCCGTTTATCCCTTTCTCTCTCTCTCCGCCATCCTCGTCACCGGCGAACCACCGCCCCCCTTCCCGTCCCCCCATTTCTGTTTTTATTTTTATTTCTCTCTCTCTCTCTATATATATATATATATCTATATATTTATCTGGTAAAAGCCCCCATTTGTATTTTTATTTTTTCAAAAAACTGTCTCTCTCTCTCTCCAATATCCCTCCCTTTTTTAGGGGTTTTTATTTTAAAAAAAATATTTTTTAAACTTCCCCCCTTTTTTAAGGGTTTTTATTTAAAAAAAATATTTTTTAACAAATTAATACTTATCCTCTAAAGAGTAATAATTTTTAAAAAATTTATTTACAAACTTTTTTATTTGATTTATTAATATTTTATAAATTAACAAATTAATACCTATCCTCTAAAGCATAATAATTTTTAAAAAATTTATTTACAAATTTTTTATTTGATCTATTAATATTTTTATAAATTAACAAATTAATAACTATCCTCTAAAAGCGTAATAATTTTCTAAAAAAATTATTTTTTCAAATTTTTTTATTTGATCTATTAATATTTTTATAAATTATTTCATATAGTATATTTAAAAAAATCTATGTTTTTAGTTTTTTTGGTTTTTATAAATTAGTTTATATAATATATAAAAATTATATTCGGAGTATAGAGTTTTTTTAAAAAATGTATGATTTAAAAATTAACATATGGATAAATTTAAAAAAATTAAAATTTTATTAATTAATTAATTTTTTCGTAATTCGCCCCCCTGCCCCATAATCTCTGGCTCCGCCACTGCTGCCAAGTGTTCTAAACCTTCGGCGGAGATGTGGTCATCCTTGAAGATCAATCCACAGTAAAGGCATTTAGGATGATTTTTTGGAATATTTAGTTGGAGGGAAAAAAACAAGTCTTTAATGTTTGTATTCTCTTATCGATTTTGATTATCATAAAAATTAGGTATAATACCATAATTGGTCTTTCTACTTTTTTTTTTCATTTTTTTTATCCCTCTACTCAGAAATGCTCCTAACTAGCCCCTTTATTTTTAAAAATGTGTCCACTTAGGGAGAAATATGCTTTTAACTAGTCCCTCTACTTTTGAAAATGAGCACACTTAGTCCCTTCACTTAGTCTCATTTTCAAAAATATAGGAACTAGTTAGGAGCATTTTTTCTTATGTGAGCATATTTTCAAAAATAGAAAGACTAGTCGGGAGCATTTCTGAGTAGAGTGATTATAAAAGAATAGGGAGAAAAATAGAATGACTAATTTGGATATTATACTTAAAAATTAATCATTTATTTTTATGTCAGATACTTGCAACCCCAAATGTTAAATGACTCAAGGTTAAGGATTATACTTCCAAAATCTAATGAAGACTGAATTTCCATTTGCAAACACTTTGACCCCGGTGGAGCAATGACATTCAACCCTGATGCCAACTAGACAACTAAAACAGCTCAATGTTCCTAATGATGGTCATGACAGTGTGATCCATGCACATCTCAAACTAGGGGTGGCAATAATATGTCCGGACCCGCCGGCCCGGTTTTGTCCGGCCCGGAATAAAAAGGGTTTGGACATAAAGACTTTTGCAAATCGCGGATCCGGGTCCGGACATGGGACTTTGGTTGTCCGGATTTAAATCCGGGCCAGGGTCCGGACATAGAAATTCGGGACAACCGGCTCTTTAACCCATAAAAACTTTAAAAAGCCCACAACCCTTAGGCCCATTTGTTTTAAGTTCCCATTCTTCTAAAAACTTTAAACATCTATTGTTTTATTAAGACTTAGATTTTTCTATAATTTGAGTTGAGTTTTGGATTATTAATGTTTTTTTACATTTAATGTGAATTAAATTATTTTTGTATAATTTAATATTTGAGCGAACTTAAAAATAACTTATAGATTCGGACAATTCTGGACATCCGGACAACCCGGTTTTAAAATAAAGCCGGGTTTTGACATACCAAGTTTGTCCGGATTTAAAACCGCTATGAGTCCGGACACAAGTTTTTCTATTTATATTAGTAGTTGTCCGGACCCGGTTTTATCCGGACCCGAATTTTTGCCACCCCTATCTCAAACACATCCACCACCAATTGTTTTGTGGGAGTTACTTGTATTCCCATGTGTCCTGATTTTTGTTTATTCTCTTATTATTTTTCTTTATCTGAAGTTGCATATATTTTAAGTGGAGTATTTGGATATTACTTTATTTGTTAATGAGTTTCTTTTTTGTTGATGTATCTTTCTTTATTCATCTAAATTGCTATTTTATTTTATTTATTTATTTTTTTTTGAAAAAGTGGATAAACCACGTTCTAAATTGCTATTTTTGATATAAAAAAATTGTAGTTTATCCACTATATAAAAAATAATATATTTGTTTTGGGTTTTTTTTTTTAAATTTCCATATAATATGATTTTGAAAAAAAATAATATATTCTGTATAAAGTGCATTATTTTTACAGTTAATTAATAATAATTTAATTAAATAATGACATAATGCATAATTTATATGAAAAAATGGCTTACATACCTTGTGTGTAAGTGGATAATTGGTAATATACCCAAAAAAATTTGTAGATATACCTTTGCTAAGTGCTTTTATTTTCTTAATTTATAAAATTTATGAAAAATATATAATTATTTTAATTATTCTTATTTTTCAATTGTCATTAAAAAATAATAAGAAATATTTTATAATTTTTTTCATAAAGTGTATGTAAATAAATATTATTTTTATAAAATATATAAATAAAATTTCATTTTTTACAAGAACATGCATGCAAGAAAAAAAACATGAGAATCAATCACATGAGATTCTTTTCAAATAGTGGCTTAATTGGTCTTGTTTTTATCTATAACATCAACATGGTGGCCATTAATTAGAATAATAAATGCATAAAAAAATAATAATATTATGTAATATAATAATAATTAAATGAACAATAATTATTATTATTTTAATTTTAAATGTTTGCTTGAGAAATTAGTCATTTGTTTTGGTTTGGGTGGTCCAAGGTTGGTGGGACCCATTTCCCCGCTTAAACCGGTTTGGACCCGACCAATGCTGTCGGGTCCGGGCTTCGTGCACATTAATTTACTATTTTGACCTTCAATCTCTACTTGCATGGAGACCCAAAAACTAGGCCTACAAAATGAACCCTCCTAAATATGTTAATTATAATAATGATTTTTTTTTCTTCTAATTTCTTTTTTATCTTGAATGAAAACTTTTGGAGTTTTACATTTGAAATTTTCAAATGTCATGTTAACTAATATATTGAATGATATAAAAAAAATTCATGTTTTGATGAGTAATGTGTTAAAATATCGAATTGTTTAAAGACAATATGCTAACGATAACATATTTAAAATTGATTTTTAAATTATTGTTTTGAGTTTCTTAAATTTATTTATTATTTATTATTTATATTAAATATACATAAGTATATATATATATATATATATATATATATATATATATATTTTTGTGTTATTTGATTTTTATTAAATAAATTGTGAGAAAAATAGAAAATATTTGCTTTTCTTAATTTAGGAATCAATTCTATATTCCTATATTTAATTAAGTGAATCTTTATAGTTTAAATTTTTTTCAATAAATGTATTTAGTTAAAATAGCAACGATAATATATTTTAGCATATTTCGAATAATAACAAATAATATTTTTTAGATTTTTAAAGGGGATTAATTATAAAACAATCAAATATTTGAAATAAAACCGGATTTAATTATGATTTTTTTTCATATTTATATTTTAACATAGATCAGGATAAGTTATAAGTTTTGAGAGGTACTATCTGCTCCCACTCTATCCCTAGTTTTTATTAAAGTTTTACAATAAAAACAAAATTGATTGATTACTCAAAAACATGTCTAAATCATCGTCTGTATAAACAAATTAAAAACATGTAAATAAAATAAAATAAAATAAAATAAAAAAAAAACCTTAGGATTTCTTTGAACAATAAAAACCAAAAGTCTTTTTCAGTATAAACTGCAAGGGTAAAATAGTAATTGGAGCAGCAAAGAGAATTCCCTCAACAGTGTAAAGGGGGAGCATAACACAACAAAGAAAAACACAACATGGGAAACAAAAAGGCCTGCTCTTTGCACCAAAAAACAAAACCCTAACCCCCTCGTCATCTTCTTGGGAACACCTTTCTCACTTAACCCTAACCCTAACCCTAACTTCTCCTTCCATTCTCCCATTGTTTATCCCCCACCCTTGCATTACTTTATTACATTTCCATGCATCCATGCAATCAAAACCATTAAAATATCCATATCCTTCATCTCTCTTCATTTACTATAATAAGGCTCATAACCCTAATTTCCTCATTTTCATATACCTTCTCTTTTCTCTTCTCTTCTTCTCTTTTACTTAGCCAAAATGAAGCTATATGATACTACTAGTACTTCTACTTCCATGAGTTGTGTCTTTCAGAAGCCATTTTGTAGCTCAAGCTTGTTTTTCGGTGTTTTTGGTTTCTTTTGGAGATCTCTTGCTTCTTTTCAATGACTTTTTCATCTCAAGAAGATGAGTTCCGGTGAATAACTCATCGGTCCTCGGCGTACAAGGGGATAGCCAGGCATATTTACTTATATATATATATATATATATCACTACTTGTTCTTGTTCTTCTTGTTTTTACCTAATTTTCTCTAATTCCCTTTTCTTTTCTTTTTTTCTCAAAAGTTTAAGAAATAGAGGAGAGTACTATAAGAATTAGTATGAAGAAAACTACAAGCCTTTGTTTGATGGAAAGAAATGTAATCAAATATCAGATATTTTCCTTATCTTTGTCTATAATCTTTTTCTTTCTTTCTTTTTATTTGTTATTTTTTTATCAAATGGTATAATGATCTTGAATTTTGATGTTTATTAGCATAAATATTTAACTAATATTATATTTGGTTTTGTGGTGATATTTGTATGAATGGTTGTTGATGTACTCCACAACCACCAAGCATCAATATATATAATTTTTAGAATATTTTATGGGAGTTGAATGTCTTCATGCAATACTTAATAATTTCAGGAATTTTTTATGCACTTGCATTAATGGTTTGACTTGATTAACATGGCCTAATCAGGGTTAGCTACTATACCCCTAATTAATTTTTTTTATTTTTTTAGGATTTTTTATTTTTATTATTATTTTGTGTGTGTGTGTTTGGTTTCATCGTGTTGGGAGTTGTTTCATTGTTATCATATTTCAAAATCATGTTGCATGCATTGCTCCCAAGATATTAAAATCCCAAGGCCTCATCAATTTCTTATGAATATGAAGTTCATTAATTTCATGAACTATGTTTTTGTTTTATATATACTCTAACTCATGCATGCGCAATATATTAATAGAGCAAGTGGTTTATTTATTTATTTATTTTTAGCACATAAATACAAGCCCCCCTTAAACAATCATATGCAATAGAAATGATATTCTAATACTTAATATCATCCCGCAATTTATTCAAAAGATATAGACTTTAAGTATTATTCAAAATATATATAATTAAGTTTTGTGAAAGCATCGTTGTAATTAAGT
The DNA here is from genome assembly GCF_009730915.1 of Dioscorea cayenensis subsp. rotundata. Classification (NCBI taxonomy): domain Eukaryota; kingdom Viridiplantae; phylum Streptophyta; class Magnoliopsida; order Dioscoreales; family Dioscoreaceae; genus Dioscorea; species Dioscorea cayenensis. Next base: position 1,110,046 of record NC_052473.1, read on the forward strand.
TTAGTGATCATGAAGAGCAGCGTTGATAGTCACAGTCTTAACTCGGCTAGTTGTTATCATAACTCCAGTATCAACCATAATAACCTGAGTTGTGATTGTCTCTTGTGTCTTTGTTGTAACCCTAGTTGATAAAGGGCTTCTTATAGCTGACATTGGATGATCTTGGATATAACCTCCATTACAAGAGTCTCCACCTTGCATGTTCATGACTCTCATATTTGGTTCTATTTGGGAAAAACACAAAACAAATTAAAAATTCAACATATGCAAAAATTCCAAAAATTCAAAACCAGAGTTTTTTTAAATGTATTTTGAAATGGATGCATGGACTAATTAGTATTATTTTTTTTTAATGTTGTTTACTTATTTTATAGAACATGCGCCCGATTTATATATAATTTCTATCAAATTGATTAATTATTAATATTAACTAAAAAAAATAAAAATTTTCAAATATTCTTCAATTTATAGGTATAGTAGAAAATTCAATAACAAAATTAATTATGACCTATTTTATTAGCTAAAACAGTTTAACCTTTTTGAACAACAAAAAGCTTCACTTGAATATATATATATATATACACATGTATCCATATAATTAACAATGACAATTAATATATTAAAGTTTTGACAATATATATATTAAAATTATAAAAATAAGGTTTTACCCACCACCAAAAGTAGGATCACCGGAATAAAAGCCTTGGATCGGTGGCCGGCCAACATAGTCTTGCCCACTTCAGTCCACCAAATACCTTCTATGGTGCTCACCGGCACCGGAATATCCTCCTCCATAATTAGTCATATGTTCGGTAGGATGCCAAGCTTCAACAACATGATTTATTGAAGGTATGAGTAGTAACATAAATACAAAGACAAGACTCATCCCAAGTGAAGAAGGAGAAGAAAAATAAACCATGTTTTTTTTTTTTAGATTAGATATGAAGAGATAATAATGTTTACAAATTCTTGTATTTATAAATCTCTTAAGTTGTATGAAGTTTGATTTTTCAATGCCCATCTAATGGGTTGTTGGAGAAAAAGGGTGAAATATTAATGCACATTAGACTAATTAGCTCTTGGAGACTTAATTGACTCCAAGTCCTTAAGTCTTTTTGTCATTTTCGGGAAGACTTTGACGCCAAGACTTTATGAAATTTTATTGTAATTTTTTTCACTTACATAAATTTTATTCATGTTCAATGCCTTATACTCCTTTCAGTCCTTATTAACTGTTATTTTTGGTTTTTTTTTCTTCCCTATTACCTTGATATTTTTTATAATTTTAAAAGTATTAATTACTTTTCTTTTATTATTATTTTTTCAATTTTATCTTTCTCCCCATTTTGAGGTAGTGTTTGTATTAATCGAAATAAATAATCCTAACGAGGTTAAAAGTGTTACATTATAATATTTTTTTAGAATTTAAGAGTTTTAATGATAATTTTAATTTATGTGCAAAGCTCAAATATTACAGTTAATATGGATGGGAGCAAGTATATATATATATATATATATATATATATATATATATATATATATATATATATTAAGTTTTTTTTTATGAATTTGAGATGAAAATAAAGATATTTCTTGATCCTTCATTTACTTAGTTTTTTTTTATTTATAATTAAATGATTTAAAAAAATTAAATTAGAATTTATGGTTAAAGGATCATGTTGCTTTGTAATTTGACTGAATAATTATCCAAAGAGAAGTATTTGAGCAGAAAAGTGAAAAAGTGTTATCAATTAATTCAGTCCAATAAATAAATCATAAAGGTTAAGTATTATCATCAATTAAAATTAACTTAATTAACCAAAGTGACTTAATTCATTCATTAGTTTAGTTCAATTTTTGAATTTTATTCAATTGCTTTTTTTTATTTGTGTGCTGATATATAAAACTTCAACAATTTGAACTGGTTATAATTAATTTTATACATATCGAAAACTAAAAAACCGAATTAATTGATTTTGTTTTATACAATTTCAACATATACAAAATTAATGTTACAAATTGTGTTATTACTATTGCAAAATTTGTATTCCCCAGAGTTATGAAGAGTGTGTTTAAGAGTAAATTTTTTGCTAGAGTACCAAACTATAGTCCTTTTTCATTATGGGGGTCCAAACTTCAATTTAAATCAAATTGTTTACCCAACTTCAATTTTCTTTTACCAGGTGGTTACCCGAGAGATTTCAACATTTTTTTTATGATATAGATGTCGAAAATTCTCTGTCAACATATGCATGATACACTGTCCGCCCAATTGATAATTCTATCTCACATTCTGATAGAAAATTCTAACATCAAATCATAAAAAAAATACTAAAATCTCTCAGATGACCACTCAGTGAAATAAAATTAAAATTGGGTAATCAATTTGATTCAAATTGAAGTCTAGATTTCAAAAATAAAATTGGACCATAGTTTGGTGTCCTATAAAAAAATTTACCCTTCTAATCTTGATTTGTAAAAAAAAAATGTGAGTATTAAATAAGGGCATCTTTAATGGGTGTTTAATAGGCATTTTAAACCCTCCATAAGGATGGCTTAATGCCCGTTGAACATTAGGTGACCGCTCAGTGGGTGGGTTCGATCATTTTTTTTTAATTTTTAAATTAAAAGTGATGGACCCAATCCTTTAAATAATTTTTTTTAATTCAGCTTTTTTTTTAAAATTTTTATTTTTATAATCACAAATTAATTATTTTTCAAAATAATATTATAATTTATTATTATTATTAATATATATTAATTATTTCAGATATTAATTTTGTATTATAATTTTTTAAATATATTATTTAATTATTTTATTTATAATATTTAAGATTTTATTAAATAATTATAGTAGGAGTGATAGTTAATAATAATAACATACAATTAAAATGCTCATATATATACTTTACTTATTAATTGAATATAATGTGAGTATAAAATAAAGATTAATAAAAGATATACAATCTCACAAAAACATCTCACAAAACAGAACAACTAGATAAGATACCGAAACATTATGCTTGAAAAATAAAGTACAATCCTCACCCTTAAACAATTCTTCATGTGTGTATATATATAAGACTATATATACTTATCCATTTTCTTTTAATGAAATAATAAGAAATTTATTCTGAATTAAGATTATCCCATATGGCCTGGTAGTGATCAACACCAGGAGTAATATACTACTATAAAAGTTGTATATAATCTTGTAAATTAATTAATCAATTTTTCTTTATACAATTTCAATAGATACAAATTAAATTAATTAATATTATAAAACGGGTTATGTTACTACTGTAAAAGTCGCATCTCTATATTTCTTATATCTACAAATTTATATCAACGAGTTTGAGCTTTATATATATAGTTTTGTTTTCAGAATAAGATAACAACATTTAGTATATTTTTAATGTTAATAAATTAACATAAAATTTTCAATCTATGTGGACATTGCATTAACAGTATATTTTATTGGTTCATTTTAAATTTTACAATATATGTGGACATTGCATTAACAGTATATTTTATTGGTTTATTTTAAATTTTACAATAATTCAATCTTCATAGAGATGAGCCCAAGTGTAACAGCAGAGTAAAGTTCAAATTCCCTCCCATAAAAATTAATATTGAGGGTTGTGCTTCTCCATATTTATTAAAAAAAAACACAAACAAAACATTACCGAAACTTTATTTATTAATCGAATATGGTCCGGTATACATTCCACATAAAAATTAATAGAGGAGGAAAATATATATATCTAGTCTCATAGAAGCATCTCACAGACTGGAATGACAACTTAAAGACACAAAGACGACATCACTCTGAAAAAATAAAATAAAATACAGTACTCACTCCCAGACTACATTATTCTTGATATACATGCATATATGTAAGACTGTTATTATATATCTTTTTAATAAAAATAAGAAATTAATATAATTGTAAAGATGATGAAAGAGTAGTACTCTTTTATGGTGGTGTTGGAGATGCATAGCCGCCATAGGTAGGAATATTAGGATTATTGTTATTGTAATTGTAAGGGTCGTCATATGACTGCTTCGTTGCCGGTGCTGCTTTCATCAGTTTGTGTTTCATGTCATATAAAATTAAACAATTAGATATATACACAATCAATTAAGTTTCATCATAAATCTATTAATTAAAGACATACATACATACATATATATATATGCTTGAGTATGTATGCGACTTGAGCATGCTGTCACAATATATATTTATAGATTTGTAAATATATATGTATGTCTTTATTTTTTGTAATATTTATGAAATAGAACAAGCACATGTTTATGATGCATGGACATGGAAGAATAACAATTTGACGCTCACTTGGTTGATGTAGGGAATGGGAATTGAAAAGGTTGCACCCACAACCAGGAACCTTTGATCATCATTATGTCAATGCCACTGGACCAAAGGGCCTTTGGAATGTTGCCTTTTCATCTTATATGTTTAGAAATTTATATGCATATAAATTCTATATGAGACTCATATGTATATGTATATATATAAAACATTAATAGATCAAATAATAAATTTTTATAAATATATTTTTTTAAAATTTTATTATGTTTTAGATGATATGTATTAATTTATAAAATAAAACTTTCTAAAGAAAAGTGAGTTATTTTTAAAAGATAAAATAAACCTATAGAAAAGTGAGATATTTTTTTTAAAAAAATAATAGAGAAGTTAAAAGGGAGAGAGGGTGTCCGCCGGTGACAACATCCATGCATTATGCATACATACAAACATTAAAAAAAAATAATAATAAGAATAAAAGAAGAAGAGAAATACCATTTGTCTCTGCCAAAGTTCTAGCATGTGTCGCACCTGAATAAATGAGGACCAGAATAGCTATGAACAAGAGAAGAGACTTAAAAGATGATGAAGCCATGATATATTTATGAAACAAAGGTAACTAATTAATATATAAAAGATGAAGAAGCAATGTGGATACATTGCTGTATTTATAAGCCTTATAAATCATCTATATAATGTCGAAAAACATTAATTAATGCTTGTTGGACCAATTACGTACCTCCTAGACTTGACTACAAAATCTCCTATTACACCTTTTTCCTTTTTTTTTTTTCTCTTTTGGAAAAATAGTTACACATAATTATATACATACTATTCTTTGAGAGAACTTTTCTCTTCTTTTCCTTTTTTTTTTCAAGTGTAAAATTATATGTTGTTCTATTTAATTACATAATCATTTTAAAGTATAAATGATAATTTACTAAAAAGGCATATATATATATATAGAAATAAAATAACCTTGATATCTAAATACATTATTATTATTGTCATCCTTAAATGAAAATGAATTTTTTCTGTGGTTAATCTTTAATTAAAACCCAAACGAGATATACTATACTGAAATTAAGCGAAGAATATGGTTATACTTTTCATAAGTTGTTGGTTGATTATGATAGATATAGATAAAGGTGACACTCCGAAGTTGCCCTAAGGGGATTTGGTCTTGGCCCTCTCATTTGACTTAGTAACTTGGAACTATTTAATGAAGCCAAGCTTGTTTTACCCTTTCTAATGCTTTCATTATCATGTTTGTCCTTGTGGAGAGGTTGCTCTGCTTTTGGGTTGACGTATTTGTGAAGCTAATTTGTTGGTGTTTGGTAAAGGATTAGCCATGAGAAATATTGCCAATCGTCATTAATTTTTTAATATTGATATTATATATTATATTAATTGGATATAATCCTAATACATATAGATAACTGATAATTATTAAATTTGTGCTATCTCTAGATGAGCTTTGAGCAAATGTATCATGTGCCATACATGACTAGTAATTGGAGACGAAATTAATTTTGTTATCAACTGACATTAAATATAACAAGTGCTGAAGTTAAGATCAATGCATTCCAATGTTATTGAACGCTTTTAATGATGCAAGATTTAGAGAAAAGATGGGAGTATAGGAAGATAACGTCAGAGAGAGATTTTTGAAAGAGAATTCAAACTCTATTAATCTTTAGAGTATGATGTTTTTCAACAAAATATAAAACAACCAAATCCTAAATAAAAAAAAAAAATACAAAAGTATGCTAATATAATCTTATCATACTTTCTAATTATAGTGAGATAAAAGAAAAATATAACAACTATTGCACATATGACTATGAGATATTTACTAATTAAGGTGAGATTATAGCACACATAATGATTTTCACCTTGACTCGCAATCTCACTCTAAACACAAAAGTAAACTAACAACAAACTAGAACTAACTTTACACAAAAGTTGAACTTTGAGATAGGTAAAGGTTTTGTGAGCATATTGGCATGATTATCTGCAGTGCCAATTTTCTTAATCTCCACTGCATCATTTGAAATAATCTGTTAAATAAAATGGAATCCGACATCCATGTGCTTGCTTCTTTAATGATACATTTAGTCCTTCGCCAAGTGGATAGCACTATGATTATCATAGTATATGGTAGTGGGACCACTATAGGTTGAAATCTCTTCAGGCAAGCCTTTAGGCCAAATTGTGATGCAGCGGGATAAAGTTGAAGACCTGTTTAGTCTAAAAATGCCCAAGTCAACAACGTAATATAAATCTAAATCTTGCTTAGTCTAAGAATGCCCAGGAATTCAGAGGAAAAACAAAGAACAAATAATTTTTTATTCAATTCCAAGCTGCCTTCATAGCCCGAAAGTTTACAAATAAATAGACCAACGAGAAAACACTAAAAGAGAAATAAATCGAAATTTTTTTCAAAAATAGAAAATTCTCGATTGACATTATAGAATTAAAATTCAAAACAAAACATAGCGAATACCAAAAATGACATCTTAATCAGAGATTTACAGCCCAAGATATGGATGGGGAAAATCTTTCCATAAATGACAAAATTGCTGTTTTTGAGGCCCAGATGATGGAATTTGGTCAAAAAAGGGTGTGACTCATAGCAAACTCATGACTTGTGTTTGTTGACCAGTTTTCCATCTAATGGGGTCCTCTAATCACCAATATTAGCCATTCAGAAAAATTAAAAAAATGACCCCGCCTAGGTCATCGCATCCCATTTGACCATGTAGGCGCAAGCTAGCTCATCAATCCGACCTGCATCAAATTGCCTCCTTAATGCCTTCCGTTAGAGCCATGTATTTAGCTTCTGTAGTAGACAAAGCAATAACGAATTGCAAGATAGCTTTATAACTACTTGTAGATCCACCTAAAGTGAAAACGTAACCTGTTAAAGACAGTCTCTTATCAAAGTCACCTATAAAATCTGAATCAACATAACCTGTTAGCTTTGTATCACTTTTACCGAACTCTAAACAACTATATGCAGTATCCTTCAAAAACCTAAGGATCCACTTGATTGCCTCCAAATGTTGCTTATCGGGACATGATAAATAGCGACTCACCACATTGATAGCATGAGAAATATCAGGTCTAGTGCAAACCATCAATTATATGAAACTTACAATTGTACTAAAATATGGAACTTGCGACATGTAACTATCTTCATTTGTAGTTTTCGGACTCCAATACCTTGACAATTTGAATTTGGTCACAAGAGGAGTAGACACATGCTTCACATCATTTATCCTAAACTGGTTTAAAATCTTCTCAACAAAACTTTTTTGTGAAATATATAACTTGCCATTGGGCCTATCCCTAGTGATCTCTACTTGAGAATTCTTTTGGTAACCCCCAAATCCTTTATCTCAAATTTGAGCTTCACTGAACTTTCACCTTCTTGATCTCCTTTTTATTTGATGTTGCGACTAGCATGTCATCCACATAGAGAAGTAGATATATGAAGATGCTATCTAGTAACTTCTTGAAGTAAACACAACTGTCATAATTAATTGGATTTAGAAAACCCAATCTTTGCCATGAAAGGGTCAAAACTCTTATACCAATGTTATGATGATTGTTTTAAGCCATTCAATGACTTCTTTAACAAGCACACATGGTTCTCTTTCCCATCAACCTCATAGCCCTCGGGATGTTACATGTAGATCTTCTCCTCAAGGTTACTATGCAAGAATGCAGTCTTCACATCGAGCTGCTCCAACTCCAAATTTTCCATAGCAACTAATGAAAGAAAAATTCTAATAGATGTATATTTTACCACTTATGAGAAGACTTCATTAAAATCCACACCTTCTACTTGACTATAGCCTTTAGCTATGAATCTCGCCTTATATCGAATACTGGCAGTATCATCTTTCTTCTTAAACACCCTCTTGCATCCAACAATTTTCTTCCTTTTAGGTAGCTCAACAAGTGTCCAAGTTTCATTCTTTTGAAGAGTTTTGATTGCTTCTTCCATAGTATTAATCCATTTCATTACATCACATGAAGATATTGCCTCTTTAAAGTTTGAGGGATCACTAAACTCCATCTTTTCTGCCATAACTAAATAGTAAGCAAAATCTGAATTCCCATACCTTGTAAGTTATAGAATTTTCCTCCTAGCTTAATCTCTCACTAAAGCATATGATTGTTGCTGTTTTGGGTCCTCTTCCTTTAACACATAGATATCATTATTAACAGGTGATGAGTATACAATTTTCAATTATTTTATATCATTTTGTACACTTATTAGGCATGTATTAGAAGTATATTGTTGAATTTGACGTCAAATATAGTGTGTTTTATATTCTTAGGCTTCGGGCAACACTTAAAGATGAAAAAGAGCCAAAATAAGCATTCTAGACAGTAAATGAAGAAGATAGAGCTCTTTCAACTTTAATTGGATAAGGACAACACAAACATGTATTCGGGTTAGGGATAATTTCTCTCTTTGGGAGGGGGGTGGAGATTATCCACTTAAGAGATTGTCATTAGCCCACAATAAGGTTTTATAGAGTGTTAATGTGATTGTGTGGATGTATGTATCATCTCTGCATTGATTCAGTTACTATTAGCCTGAGAACTTGGGGTTTTGTTTATTTTTGGAAACCTTTTGGTTCAAATAAGATTGCATACTTAAACAACTTTGTCCTGCACTTTATAACCCTAGAGGGATGCTATGCCTAGACATCGTTTTCTTCCTTGACTTCTCTCATGTTATTTTTAGTATTCTTCTGCTCCTATCTACTTTGTTTTTACACACAATACACTTTACTATTTATGCTATTTTTCATATTTAGAGTTATTACTAGTATTTACTCTTTTCCCTGTGGACCGACACTCTACATTCACGCACACTTATTCCACGATTGACACATACACTTATGTCCATCAAGTTTTTTGCGCTGTTACCGGGGAATATTAGTGATATTAGGAACACTTGATTATCTGTCACTTCAGCCATTTTATTTATTTCAAGTTATTTTTCTTTTGTTTTCTTTTACATTTGTTTTTTTATTCTTATTTTTGTGTTTGATTTTAGTGCATGCCACCGAAAAACAAGGCACCGAGGTTGGCAGAAGGCGAGAGTTGTATAGAACGAGTGATTGGAACTAGATTGAGCACAACTTTGTTTAACAAAATAGGATCCTCGACAATGAATATTACAGAAGAGCAAGTAGACACCTTGGTAGATCAAGGGAACCAACATATATAGGATCCTATCAGATTATGCTCGCCCCATCCTTGATGGTTCTCAATCAAACATAGTGTGCTCACCAGTTGCTGCAAACAATTTTGACTTGAATCTTGCTTTTGTACAAACATTGAAGAATTCAGTTTAGTTCCATAGATTACCAGACGAGGATCCTAATGGTCACATAGGTGGATTCCTTGAAGTCTGTGACATGCTGAAGATTAACAACATTTTAGATGATGCAATTAGACTCAATTTGTTCCCATTTTCTTTAAAGGGGAGAGCCAAGCAGTAGCTCCAGGCCCTTCCTCGAGCATCTATCATGATATGGGTACAGCTCTTTGAGTCATTCTTAGCCTTCTATTTCCCACCAAGAAGGATGACCAAGCTGCGTCAAGAGATCACAACATACTCACAGTTGGATACTAAATCACTATTTGAAGCTTGGGAGAGATTTAAAGATTTGTTGAGAAAATGTCCACATCATAACCTCCCAGAATGGATGGAGGTTCGTATTTTCCATGAAGGCCTAAATTAGAGTACAAGGTACCTTATAGATTTTGTAGCAGGAGAATCGCTTGGCAGTAAAACACCGAAGGCGGCCAAACAGTTGATTGAAGAAATTGCCATGAACAATTATCAATGGAATTTGAGAGGCAAAATAGTTGCCAAACCAGCTGGGATGATTGTGGTCAGTGAGGTTACAGTACTAGTATTTAGTAGAAAGATTGACAGTTTATCTACTCAGAAATTAGCTACGGTCATGGCTTGTGATACTTGTGGGGGAGAACACTCTTCCTCATATTAATGTTCCATTGTAGGGGCGGTGCGTGGACCCGTCGAGTAAGTGGATTTCGTCGATAGTGCTTCTAGACCGCTAGGGAATCCCTTGGATGGCGGAATTACCCCAATTTTTTCTTTGGGAAGTCTAGGACAATAGCAGAAACTTCTACCGGGGTTTCCTTCTCATCAACAGAATGATAAAAGACCCGTATTGGAGGAAGTACTTACTCGGTTTATTCAGAGTACGAATATTAAGTTCCAACAGTCAGACAATAGGTTTTAGGGCATAGAGGCATCATTGAGAAACCAACAGGCTTCTCTTCAAAATTTGGAAAACCAAGTAGGACAGATTGCCAAATTATTGTTTGAGCAACCTCAAGGGAGTCTACCAAGTAACACTGAAGCCAATCCCCGTGAGCATCTCAAGGCAATCACTATTCAGAGTGGTAAAGAGTTGGGGACGGGTAATGAGAAGTTGATGGAGAAGGAAAAGATTCCAGAAATTGAGGTTGTGGAACATCCGACAAGGGAAGGAGAAACTACTCAGGATGTTGAGAAGCATACACCACCAGTGAAAGAGTATGTTCCCTGCCTCCCTTATCTCTTAAGGTTAAAGAATGATCTCGTGGATAAGCAATTCAAGAAATGTTTGGATTTGTTGAAGCAATCAAATATCAATGTACCATTTGTTGAAGCCTTATCACAAATTGCAAAGTACGCTAAGTTTCTCAACGATCTACTCACGAATAAGCGGAAACTTGAGGAGATGTCTATAGTCACATTGAGTGAAGGAAGCTTGGTGTTGCTTCAAAATTGGCTACCGAGGAAACAAAAAGATCTAGGGGCTTTTACTTTTCCTTGTAACATTTGTGAATTGGTGAATGAAAAGCCCTAGCAGATTTAGGTGTTAGTATTAATGTGATGTCATACACCATGTCCATGTTTAGGAAAGTTGGCCTTAATGACCTTAAATCAACTAGGATGACCTTGCAATTAGCGGACTACTCCATTAGGCATCCTAGAGGAATTATAGAGGACGTGTTGATTAAGGTTGATAAATTTGTCTTCCCGGTAGGTTTTGTGATTCTAGATGTAGATGAGGATGTTGAAGTGCCCCTCATTTTTGGTAGGCCATTCCTAGCCACCTCCAAAGCCCTTATTGATGTTAGCAATGGTAGAATGACCCTCAAGGTTGGGGATGAGGAAGTCATGTTTTCTCTATCAAATGCAATGAAACACCCTTCTACTTTTGATAATACTTGTTATTTTCTGGATAGAATTGACTCGTTGATGAATGTGTGCAAAAAATTTGGCACAAAGAGCCTTTCGGGGAGTCATTGGATAACCCTCACATTGAAGAGACCCCTTTGCTTGTACCGCTATTGATTGAGGAAAGCACGCAAAAGAAGCAATGGTGAAAGGTCACTTCCCCTAAGAAAGGCTAGTTGAACTCTAGGGTTTATGTTTTTGATATTGGTTGTTGGATTTTGATGCTTTAATTGTTTTCTCAATTGCAATCATATCTATTTGAGTCTAATTGTGTGATTGATTGCATGATTGCTAATGAGGCGAAAGCCTTAGCTCTCATATTTGGTATTTCTACGTGATGAGAAGAAATTTCCATCTATAGACTTACTGCAATTTGAGAGGGTAGCGAGTACACCTCTGGTTATGGTACTTTGAAGACTTTGTCTCCTGTAATCTTTCCAAGTGAGTTAGTGAAAATCTCCGTGCTCTTTGCAATCATGTGGAGTAGATTTTAGGAGAAATCACATCTCTACTCTGCATTCATATTAGGGATAATCTCTCTCTTTGAGGGAGATTATGTACTTAAGAGATTGTCATATGCTCACAATAAGGTTTTATAGAGTGTTAATGCCATTGTGTGGATGTCTGTATCAGCTCTGCACCTATTCTATTCAAATAGGATTGCATGCTTAAACAACCTTTGTCTTGTACTTTATAACCCTAGAGGGATGCTATGCCCGGGCATCGCTTTCTTCCTTATCTTCTATCTTGCTTGTTACTGTATTTTCATGTATTTATTTGCTTTTTGTTCACACACATCACTCGATTACCTAGGCTATTTTTCAGATTTAGAGTTACTATTAGTATTCACTTTTTTCTTGTGGACCGACACTCTGCACTAATGCACACTTTATTATGCGATTGGTACATATACTTGCGTCCCAATCATTCGACGTTTGCAGTTGGAAACAATACGATGATAGAAAGAGATAGACACAAATGGGTTTTTGGGATTGAACAATTAGGATTGATTGAGTTATTGTTACATTTATGAGTTGATGATTTGGATAAAAATATTGAATGTCTTACTTTTCATTGTGCCAACATTTATAATCACAGTGTCATATATTATTTATTAAATAGTGAAAAATCATTGGATTGAAATCCCATTGCTGATCACGACCGTTTGTAGATGATGCACTCTATATATACATATATATGCACTTAGGATTATTTTGAAAAAATAAAAATGTGACATACTAATTATATATACACTCTCTTGAACTTGGTCTTCATAACTCATAAGCTTTCTTCCTTTTGTTTTGAATCTAGCTTGTTATGTCTCTTCTTAGAATTAATGTTACTATTGATGTTATGTATTTGTTTGATATATATATATATATATATATATATATATATATATTGATTGTTAGTCATATGGCCTTCAATTTTGTTTTTTGTTTTTTTTTTAAATGACTTCCCATAACAGGAAAAAGGACCAATTGGGTTTTATTTCATTTTTTCGTTTTTGAAATGGTTACAAAGGCGCAAATGATCTAAATTGAAAAATTGGAAGTTTGATAATAAAGAATATTTGCTATTTTGAGTAATAAATTCTAGTTAATTCATTCTCTAACTTGGGTTTTAAATGAAAAATGATTAAGGGCTTTTTGCTCAAACTTTTGAGTCAATGTGACAATAAGATTTTAAGGTTAATTAGTGATATTGTTTGTTCAAAAACTCTATAAATTATATTAATGGAGAGAGAGAGAGAGAAAAACAATTAAGATTATTCTTATTATTAAGATGGTCGCATTCTTCTAATTAAGAAGAACACAATATTCTTTGAGAGTTATAATTTTTAAAGGAAAAAACTAATATTCCCATCAACATAACTATGATAAACTGATTAATACTTTGTTGACTATTGAATAGCCCAATGGTATGAAACAAGAGTGTAATTGGAAAACAAAGATTCAAATTCTTCCCCCAGTAGTACTATTAATGTATGCACACTTGGGTCCAATACTATTCTTGTATTGTTTATGGACCTGGATATAGGTCCCCTGTGGGAGAAACAATGGTTTCACCCATTCAGAGTTGTAGGGTAGGAAGATTTTCTTAGGAGTCTGTAAACCACCGTAATTTATGCGCCTCTATATCTATCTATCCCTTTAACAATCTTTTAAATATGGGTGTTTTTCGTATGTTACTAAAAAAAACTAATTAATACTTCAATCTAATTGAAAATTGCTAATTCTTCTCATAAAATAATTAGGTAGATTTATTTAATTAATTAAATAAAAAAAGTTTGTTTTCCTGCGTTTTGCATAAATATATACATACAATAAAATATATATGTACTCAAGATGATGTTTGTATGATGTTTTAAGGAACGTATGGCTTAGCTTAAATCAAGCAACGAGATTACTGTTTTATATATTTGATTCATAATTATTTTTAGTACTTTTTCATTAAGGAATAAATCATTCAGAGCAAAAAAAATATTGAGAATATTTGTATATGTATATGCATACAAAAATATTAATATATATGCACTCTCAAATGGACGATACACCAAAAGACTAAATAAACAAGTTCTGTTATATCATTATATAAAATTTATGCTAAATATTTTTTATCTAGGTTTTTTTTATTATTTTTTTTTATGGGAGATTTACAAATAATTTAAGGGCATACCTATATTATCTTAATTAATTGATTCTCTCTTTATACTATCATTATATAAAATTTATGCTAAATATTTTTTATCTAGGTTTTTTTTTATTATTTTTTTATGGGAGATTTACAAATAATTTAAGGACATACCTATATTATCTTAATTAATTGATTCTCTCTTTATACTATTAGTAATAGGTACTATACTCACAATCTATGTTGAACACCTTAAAAAAAAAAAGATATTTTACCATCAATTTGATCCATTTAATTTTAATTAGCTAGGTCGCAAATTTTTTTTAATTAGCCAAGCCAATAAAAAAGAATGTTAGAAAATTAATTAAAGTTTATTTTGATAACTCATTTGTTTGTAGTGGTTTCCTTCGTGCTCAAAGATTGAGATGGGAATTAGTTGGTGATTAATTAAAGTCAATAGTTAAGAGTTAGTTAGGAGTTTACTAATGAATAGTCAATAATAAAACGTTAAATTGATCACAACCCTCATTGAACGGTCTTTTAATATGACAGTTAATCTTTTTTTTTTTTTAATCAAAGCAAAACTTTTTTAAGAACAAATATATCTTATTGTGGCCGGTGATCATTTAAATCTTATGATGTTGTCCAAGTCTCCTTTTTGTGTTCATATGCATATTTCCTTGGCTAACGCTCACAGAAAATGCATAAAATCAAATTAAATTCATACCACTAACTCAGATATAATCATTTATTATCCTTTACTAAAAGAAAGAGTAGATGAGATAAACAAATAAATAGTTCTTGAACTTTTCATTATTCCTGCAAGTGTGTGCCTTTAATTAAAGTGGAATGTTTTATTATTAGATGATTACCTAATTTAATGTACTTAATTAATATTCCTCTGTTTCATATTGATTTATACGTATAAATTAATATCTAATTTAATTATTTCTTTATGTTGACTTCTGTTTTGGTCTTAATATACGTTAAAAAGTACTACTACATACAACTGTGGTTTGGATTTAAAACATATTTTTACCTTGCCAAGTTTTTTTTATTTTATTTACCCTATATCAAATATTTAACAATATATTTTATAAAAAAATATCATATAAACAAAAGAGTAGAAGAGCGATTTTTTTTTTTTAAACATAAAGCTACCCCCTTCAAAAATCCATCAGTAAATTTCTTTGCGGTAAGCCCTGCATTTTAATCAATTACACTCATTCATGGGTGGCAACACGAATCACATTTTGCTTCAAGATGGCCTTGCATGCATTTTTGTCAACGTCGTGTTTCACGCAAAACAATTATAGTCCACATAACACTGTGTGACTGGCTTAGTTTCACGCCAACACAAACGAAGAGATATTTTGGTGCCGACTAATTAAGAACTTATCCATATCACAACGTCTAGTTAGCCAGTAGTCTTTGCTCTCTTACTCAAGTCATCTTCATCGATGCTTATCAAATTAATAGAAAGTCCAAGCTTCCAATGAAGGACATGAACAAGATGAGATGACATCAGAGTGATGACAAGTGATGATTTCATATATGGCGATATCACTACTGGTTATATCATCATATTTGGATTCATTTTCATTACTTGGTCTATAAATAGGCATCAAGAAACTCCAAACATCGCACACCATCAAGAAATCAATCATTGAATTTATTCATGATGAAGGTTGAAGAAGATCTTCACATGGTTGGTGGTGCTGGAGACACAAGCTATGCCTCAAACTCAAGACTTCAAGTACTAATTAATTACAGTATTAATGTTTATGCCTTTCATTAATTTCATGCCATTATTCATGCGCTTGCATGATTAATTTTATTTGTTTATTTAACAGGAGAAAGCCATAAGAAAAACAAAGGACATAGTGGAGAAAGCTTTGAAGAACATCAATGGAGAAGTTGTGTCAAAAGAGCTTGGTTGTGGCTGACTTGGGGTGTTCTTCAGGGGCCGAATGCATTCCTTGTAATATCTCAGATAATTAGTGCAGTAATGGAGGCCGGATGTCAAAAGGAGATATTGTTTTTGTTGAATGATTTACCAGGCAATGACTTCAATACAATATTCAGATCACTGTCTTTGTATGAGAAGAAGGTTAAAGAAGAGAATGGGAATCAAGTGCTGCCTTATTTTGTTGCTGGTGTTCCTGGTTCCTTCTATGGAAGACTCTTTCCTAGCAATAGTCTTCATTTTGCTCATTCTTCTTATAGTCTCATGTGGCTCTCTCAGGTGTGTGTGTGTGTGTATAGTATTATATTTGTTGATTTATTAGATTAATTAATTTTATATTGATGTGCATGCAGGTTCCTGTAGGAATTGATCAGAGTGGTGGAGTTAATATTAACAAAGGGAACATATACATCTCAAAAACAAGTCCTCCAATTATATCAAGTTTATATTTAGAGCAATTCAAGAGAGATTTCTCAAGCTTCCTCAAGCTTCGTTCTCAAGAGCTTGTCAATGGAGGACAAATGGTTTTGTCCTTTTTGGGCAGGAAAAGTTCAGATCCATCCAAAGCTGAAGTTTGCCATCTTTGGGGTTTGGTAGCAGATGCATTAAACTCCATGGTTCAAGAGGTATATATATATATATATATATGATCCAATATATATACATGTCAATTGTCATTACAATTGATGATTTGATTTAATTTAATTTGGATGAGTTGAACTTAGGGAGTGTTGGAAGAAGAGAAGGTGAACACATTCAACATGCCATTTTATGCAGCATCAAAAGAAGAAGTGCAACAAGTGATACAAAGTGAAGGATCATTCTACATTGAACAAATGCAAACACTTGAGTCAAACTGGGACCCATTTGATGACTCAGATGATGATCAAGCCTTTGATAATGTGAAGAGTGGACACAATGTGGCCAAGTGTATAAGAGCAGTGTTAGAACCATTACTTGTTGGGCATTTTGGACAAGATGCCATTGTTGCTCAAGTGTTTGAAAGGTATGCTCACAATGTGGCCATGCATCTCCTCAAAGAGAAAACCAAGCACATTGTCTTCATCTTGGCTTTGAAGACAAAGGATCTCAACTTTTAATCAATTACTCTTGAATCAAGCACATCCATTAGTGCTATAATTATCATTATAAACAAATAGCTTATTGTAATAGTATATAATAGAAGCTTTGCTTGTTTGTACTGTGTCATCAAGTAATACCTAATGTTTTAGAACCTGCCCGCGCAGGTTCAACTGGACCCGGCTAGGTCACTGAGCTGGGTTCTATAAAAATCTAAGTAGAGAATTGACTTGATTAAGTATCTAATGAACCAGTCGAACCAATTAACTCTACTGTATGTTATAGGAAGGGGATTTAAAAATTTGCATTGTATTATCTTTTATTTACTATACTACATTTATATTTTAATTTATATTTTAAATTATATTACACTATTATAACATGATTGTTATGATTTTTAACTTTGGATATTAAGTTGATATTTATAAATTATAAAAGAATTATTTTTTAAATAAAAAACAAATATTTTTTATTGAATATTTTGTATTATTGTTTTTAAAATTTTAGTAATTTATAAAACATTTTATATATTTATATAGAATTATAATTATAAAATTATGTATTATATTCATACCATGGTTGCATGCCTTGTCGTTTTTTCAGAATATTGGTCATAACTAAATAGTATATATATAACCGGAGGTCTATTAGAATCCTTCACAAATGAGAGTTCAAATCACGTATGATGATATATTTTTGTGGTTATGTACGGGTGATTTCTGTGTCCACATATACCCAGACTCCATTCTCACTTGCTCCTTTGAGACTTATGTAAAACCTTGACTTTTTTAATAGCCTAACAGCTCATCTCGCACAAAAATATATATATATGTTTACATATATATATATATATATATATATATATATATATATATTTATAATTCAGGGATCAAAAATTAATTTTACTAACTTAAGGACCCAAATAAATATTATGGCAAAATTCCAAGGACTGATGGCGAAGTTTCACGTACACTTACCATATAAGAACCAAATCGAGAGACATCAAGAACCAAAAGCCATGAGCTTCTTTTTCTATTACGAATCCTCATACTATTCCATCCAAAATGACCAAAACGCCCCTCACAATCCCAACAAGGCCATCATCTCAATTCCCATCAAAACCCTCAACGAAACCCTAACCCCAATTAATTCCGATCTTGAGAAGGATTATAGCTCATGGCGTAGCCATAGGTTTCTGTAACTTTAAGGGTCGTCAGCCGGTGCTGCTTTCATCAGTTTGTGTTTCAAGTTAGATAAATTAAACAATTAGATATATACATAATCAAGTTTCATCATAAATCTATTAAAGACATATATATATATATATATATATATGCTTGAGTATATATGTGACTGAATATACACTGAATGCTATTGCAATATATATTTATAGATTTGTAATTAAATATATATTATCTACGGCCTATTTTTGATATGAAATACAATAAGTACATGCACAAATATTATTATTATTATTATTATTATTATCATTATTATTATTTTAAAAGAAGGAGTTGCATGTAGAGCAGCTAATTTATTAAGAAACCAAACAAGAACTAACAAACTACAGGAGAACTAGAAAAATCAAGAAAAGAAAAACACAACCGGAAGGACTAAAATTGAAGAAAACTTAAGATTACACGAAACTATAATTGTTCTTTGAAAACTCTTCATTAGCCACCTTGGAAGATTCAAGCCCTGATGAAACAAAGAGATGCCATGTCTTGATCTGCCAGCTAAAGTATTCCACTCCCTTGGAATAACTTCAATATTCACTTGATCAGTATTCAACCTCCATGCTGTCACATTATTTGTATTAATTAA
>NC_052473.1:1130158-1146637 GCF_009730915.1 Dioscorea cayenensis subsp. rotundata
CCTCATCAAAGACCTCGATACTTATCAATGGCTCCCCGAATGGATATATTCGCTATCAAATTAAGAGGTCTTCGACAAGGTGATTCGCTATCCCTTATGCTCTTCGCACTGGTGATGGATGTGCTGAGCTCGATGTTTGTGCATGCTTTAAACACCAAAGTTCTAGTAGGGGTTCCCCTTGGGGAGTTTGGTAGTAGCTGTAACCTCCATTATGCTTAAGGACTTGAAGATCTTAGAGTGGTGAAATTGATGCTTTATGTGTTTGAAGGTTTGACTGGTTTGGAGACCAATTTTGATAAAACATGTCTTTACTCGAGCAAGATTGGTGAATTGCCAGAGGTTGCTACTGCCGAAACTCTCAGTTGTGTTGTGGGTACGCTTCTAGTCACATATCTTGGTATCCCCATCTCTAGGAGTGGGCCACATAAGAAGGACTGGGAAGGGCTTATTCTTAACATTAGAAGACGACTGCCAGCTTGGAAAGTGAGGTACCTATCCTTGGGGGGAAGACTTACTCTTGTTAACTTTGTGCTTACGATGATCCCCACTTATTGGATGTCATTGTTCCGATTGCTTTGCTAGGGATCAAGTGAATTGACCGAATAAAGAGAGACTTTCTCTGGTCAGGGCCAGAGATCGATCATCCGAGCTGTCGTTTAATTAGCTAGAAAAACTTGTGTCATCCTCGGGATCACGGAGGGTGGGTTATCCTCGACCTGGGCAGGTTTAATCAGGTCCTTGTGGGGAAATAGTGGTGGAAGTTCATGTCAACGCCCGACTAGTGTGGTACTGCTGTCATACAATTTAATTATGGTTGGACTCGTTGGAACATGTTCCCCAATCACAAAGGCCGTATTTCTTACTTCTGGAAAGGAGTTCTTAACTACCTTCCAGCATTAAGATGTTGTATCCTGCATAACGTCAAGACAGGGGGAGAAAGTCTTTTTTGCAAAGATCATTGGCTGGATGGTAAATAGGGATGGCAACGGGTCGGGTCGGGTCAGGTGCGGATTTTACCATATCCGTACCCATACCTGCTACCCCGTTAGTATATTCGAACCCGAACCCGACGGGTTTTAAAAACCCCAACCCACACCCGCACCCGACGGGTAATCAGATACCCGCGGGTATACCCGCCTCCGAACCCATATTAAAAAATTAATAAAAAATATATTTTTTTATAAAAAAAACTTAAAATTAATTATAATTTTTTTATAAAATAAAATAAAATAATTATAAAATTACAAGACTAAACAAAGAGGAAAAATAAAAAACCCTAGATTGTTAAGTTGTAGAACATATTAGTATATATATTATATCAATATTTTAGTAATTTTAATTTTGGATCGGGTGCGGGTACAGGTATGGGTCGGGTATTAGAATTCCCATACCCGCACCCGCACCCGTTTCATACAAGTCGGGTTTTACCTGAACACAACTGGAAACCCGGTCAAATCAGGTTTATCCGTCAAACTTGGGTCGGGTCGGGTCGGGTTTGGGTATTATTGCCATCCCTAATGGTAGAGCACCTTTGTACCTGTGGTAGGATGATTTTATTAACAGCCCTCACCCAAATGGGACAATCAAAGAGCTTGCTTACCTGTTGGAGAAGCCTCCCTTTATCGATAACCCGTGTATGCGACGATGAGGATTTGTTAAGAGCTCCAAGTGATGTTATGTTTGATCATAAACGTTTGTGTCTCACTGGTAACGGTGTTTTCTCTGTTAAATCTTTCTATAACTTCATTATATATGGAGGGTTGAGATCCCGATTGCGAAGTTCTTTTGGAGTAGTTCGTGTCCAAAGAAAGTTAATCTTTTTAATTGGCTTGTGCGAAAGGACAAAATTTTGTCTCTGGAAAACCTAGCGAAGCGATGATGCAACTGTCTTCCTACGGCAACTTGTGTTATGTAATTTGGACTTGGAGTCTACTGACCACTTGTTTTTACATTGCTCTATTGCTAAACAGGTGTGGACCTTTTTTGGGAGAATCCTGCAGCTACCAGACCCACCTGAGTCTATGACTTTGGTCTAGAGCACTTAGAGATCATCTTTAGTGCCGTTACTTAGAGTTATGGGGGACCTAGTGATTAAGGCTGTTGTGTGGAATATTTGGCTTATGCGGAATGATTGCATTTTTAATGCCATTGTGGTACCTGTTCATTTCCTCTGTGTAAAAATTAAGCGTACGCTCTTATCTTGGTTCTCATCAGCGTCAGATGGTATTAAGGAGAAGATTGAGGATTCTATGTTGATTGTCCGGTGGAGCTTGGAGTTCACAGGCTCACATGTGGAAGAGACTGCGGGGATGCCGTCTTCCGAGGAGGTTATTGATCACGACGCTAGCTAGAGGGTTTTGGTGCGGCCTTAGCGGCCTTAGTAGAGACTGTCGGTCTCTTTTTTGTATCTTGTTTTTGTTGTTCCACAGTTAGTGGGCTTCTATGTTGTGTTCTTATGTACTCTCTTCAGTTCTAATAGAAATGGTTTATCCACCTTTTAAAAAAAAATTAACAAATATATATATATATATATATTATTAAAATGGTAGTGGAAAATTGCCACAATGATTCATTATAATTATTATTAAAAATGATATATCTGAAATCTTAATTATTCATTATTAATATCTTTAAAAAAAAAAGAGCTTGTTTTTTCGTTTACATCTTGCCTGGCATGAAGAATGAAGAATCTTCTGTATTCTGGCATGATAGTTGCCTCAACAAATGCACGCCCCAAGATATTTGGCTTAATTGCTAACACAATGATCTATGTCTATGACTTCTTCAATAACCGCCTATATTGTGGAACTCCTTTCGGATACTCCAACTTTTATGCTTAATTTACAATACTTTAAAAATTGGTGTTCAAATGGCGGATCGAAGTGGGCAATAGGCCAAGTCATGTGTCAAGCACTTTAATTTCGTAAAATCAATATTTTCAGTTGACTCACTTGTGCTAATAATTTAACTTCAGACAATTAATCTTATGTATTTTGTCATATATATGATCAAAGAATTTGTTAACTATCTTCTCCCCAATTGCTGATTTGCCTCTTGAGTATGAAATCATTTTAGGAACATGGGCTGCTAAGTGTTCTAAATCCTCAGCGGAGATGTGGTCATCCTTGAAGATCAATCCACCGTAAAGGCATCTAAGATGATTTTTTAGAATATTTAGTTGGAGGGAAAAAAATCACGTCTTTAATGTTTGTATTCTCTTACCGATTTTGATTATCATAAAAATTAGGTATAATACCATAATTGGTCTCTCTACTTTTCTCTTTCTTTTTTTTGGTCCCTCTACTTATAATTGCTCCTGACTAGTCCTTTTATTTTTAAAAATGTGCCCATTTAGGGAGAAATATATTTTTAACTAGTCCCTCTACTTTTGAAAATAAGCCCACTTAGTCCATCCACTTAGTCTCATTTTCAGAAGTAAAAGAACTAGTTGGGAGCATTTCTCCTTAAGTGGGCACATTTTCAAAAGTAAAAAGACTAATCAGGAGCATTTCGGAGTAGAGTGACTAAAAGAGAAGAAATAGAAAAATAGAGGGACTAATTTGAGTATTATACTTAAAAATTAATCATCTATTTTTATGTCAAGATACTTGCAACCCCAAATGTTAAATGACTCAAGTTTAAGGATTATACTTCCAAAATCTAATGAAGACTGAATTTCCATTTGCAAACACTTTGACCCCGGTGGAGATATAACATTCAACCCTGATTCCAACTAGACAACTAAAACAGCTCAATGTTCCCAATGATGGTCATGACAGTATGATCCATGCACATCTCAAACACATCCACCACCAATTGTTTAGTGGGAGTTACTTGTATTCTCATGTGTCCTGATTTTTGTTTATTCTCTTATTATTTTTCTTTATCTGAAGTTGCATATATTTTAAGTGGAGTATTTGGATATTGCTTTATTGCTAATGAGTCTCTTTTGTTGATGTATCTTTCTTTATTCATCTATATTGCTATTTTTGATATTAAAAAAATTGTAGTTTATCAGCTATATAAAAAAATAATATATTTGTTTTGTAAATTTTTCCATATAATATGGTTTTGATATATATTCGGTTGAAAGTGCATTATTTTTACCGTTAATTAATAATAATTTAATTAAATAATGACATAATACAAAATTTATATAAAAAAATAGCTTACATATCTCGTATGTAAGCGGATAATTGGTAATGTATCCAAAAAAATTTGTAGATATACCTTTGCTAAGTGTTTTTATTTTCTTAATTTATAAAATTTATGAAAAATATATAATTATTTTAATTTTTCTTATTTTTCAATTCTCATTAAAAAATAATAAGAAATATTTTATAATTTTTTTCATAAAGTGTATGTAAATAAATATTATTTTTATAAAATATATAAATAAAATTTCATTTTTTACAAGAACATGCATGCAAGAAAAAAAACATGAGAATCAATCACATGAGATTCTTTTCAAATAGTGGCTTAATTGGTCTTGTTTTTATCTATAACATCAACATGGTGGCCATTAATTAGAATAATAAATGCATAAAAAAAAATAATATTATGTAATATAATAATAATTAAATGAACAATAATTATTATTATTTTAATTTTAAATGTTTGCTTGAGAAATTAGTCATTTGTTTTGGTTTGGGTGGTCCAAGGTTGGTGGGACCCATTTCCCCGCTTAAACCGGTTTGGACCCGACCAATGCTGTCGGGTCCGGGCTTCGTGCACATTAATTTACTATTTTGACCTTCAATCTCTACTTGCATGGAGACCCAAAAACTAGGCCTACAAAATGAACCCTCCTAAATATGTTAATTATAATAATGATTTTTTTTTCTTCTAATTTCTTTTTTATCTTGAATGAAAACTTTTGGAGTTTTACATTTGAAATTTTCAAATGTCATGTTAACTAATATATTGAATGATATAAAAAAAATTCATGTTTTGATGAGTAATGTGTTAAAATATTTTTTGTGTTATTTGATTTTTATTAAATAAATTGTGAGAAAAATAGAAAATATTTGCTTTTCTTAATTTAGGAATCAATTCTATATTCCAATATTTAATTAAGTGAATCTTTATAGTTTAAATTTTTTTCAATAAATGTATTTAGTTAAAATAGCAACGATAATATATTTTAGCATATTTCGAATAATAACAAATAATTTTTTTAGATTTTTAAAGGGGATTAATTATAAAACAATCAAATATTTGAAATAAAACCGGATTTAATTATGATTTTTTTTCATATTTATATTTTGACATAGATCAGGATAAGTTATAAGTTTTGAGAGGTACTATCTGCTCCCACTCTATGCCTAGTTTTTATTAAAGTTTTTCAATAAAAAACAAAATTGATTGATTACCCAAAAACATGTCTAAATCATCGTCTGTATAAACAAATTAAAAACATGTAAATAAAAATAAAAATAAAAATAAAAATAAAAAAACCTTAGGATTTCTTTTGAACAATAAAAACCAAAAAGTCTTTTTCAGTATAAACTGCAAGGGTAAAATAGTAATTGAGCAGCAAAGAGAATTCCCTCAACAGTGTAAAGGGGAGCATAACACAACAAAGAAAAAAACACAACATGGGAAACAAAAAGGCCTGCTCTTTGCACCAAAAAACAAAACCCTAACCCCCTCGTCATCTTCTTGGGAACACCTTTCTCACTTAACCCTAACCCTAACCCTAACTTCTCCTTCCATTCTCCCATTGTTTATCCCCCACCCTTGCATTACTTTATTACATTTCCATGCATCCATGCAATCAAAACCATTAAAATATCCATATCCTTCATCTCTCTTCATTTACTATAATAAGGCTCATAACCCTAATTTCCTCATTTTCATATACCTTCTCTTTTCTCTTCTCTTCTTCTCTTTTACTTAGCCAAAATGAAGCTATATGATACTACTAGTACTGCTACTTCCATGAGTTGTGTCTTTCAGAAGCCATTTTGTAGCTCAAGCTTGTTTTTCGGTGTTTTTGGTTTCTTTTGTAGATCTCTTGCTTCTTTTCAATGACTTTTTCATCTCAAGAAGATGAGTTCCGGTGAATAACTCATCGGTCCTCGGCGTACAAGGGGATAGCCAGGCATATTTACTTATATATATATATATATATATATATATATCACTACTTGTTCTTGTTCTTGTTCTTGTTCTTCTTGTTTTTACCTAATTTTCTCTAATTCCCTTTTCTTTTCTTTTTC
The DNA here is from genome assembly GCF_009730915.1 of Dioscorea cayenensis subsp. rotundata. Lineage (NCBI taxonomy): Eukaryota > Viridiplantae > Streptophyta > Magnoliopsida > Dioscoreales > Dioscoreaceae > Dioscorea > Dioscorea cayenensis. Next base: position 1,136,380 of record NC_052473.1, read on the forward strand.
TTTTTTCTTTTTTCAAAAGTTTAAGAAATAGAGGAGAGTACTGTAAGAATTAGTATGAAGAAAACTACAAGCCTTTGTTTGATGGAAAGAAATGTAATCAAATATCAGATATTTTCCTTATCTTTGTCTATAATCTTTTTCTTTCTTTCTTTTTATTTATTATTTTTTTATCAAATGGTATAATGATCTTGAATTTTGATGTTTATTAGCATAAACATTTAACTAATATTATATTTGGTTTTGTGGTGATATTTGTATGAATGGTTGTTGATGTACTCCACAACCACCAAGCATCAATATAATTTTTAGAATATTTTATGGGAGTTGAATGTCTTCATGCAATACTTAATAATTTCAGGAATTTTTTATGCACTTGCATTAATGGTTTTATGCACTTGCATTAATGGTTTGACTTTTTAGGATTTTTTATTTTTATTTTTATTTTTATTATTATTTTGTGTGTGTGTGTGTTTGGTTTCATCGTGTTGGGAGTTGTTTCATTGTTATCATATTTCAAAATCATGTTGCATGCATTGCTCCCAAGATATTAAAATCCCAAGGCCTCATCAATTTCTTATGAATATGAAGTTCATTAATTTCATGAACTATGTTTTTGTTTTATATATACTCTAACTCATGCATGCGCAATATATTAATAGAGCAAGTGGTTTATTTATTTATTTATTTTTAGCACATAAATACAAGCCCCCTTAAACAATCATATGCAATAGAAATGATATTCTAATACTTAATATCATCCCGCAATTTATTCAAAAGATATAGACTTTAAGTATTATTCAAAATATATATAATTAAGTTTTGTGAAAGCATCGTTGTAATTAAGTTTAGTGATCATGAAGAGCAGCGTTGATAGTCACAGTCTTAACTCGGCTAGTTGTTATCATAACTCCAGTATCAACCATAATAACCTGAGTTGTGATTGTCTCTTGTGTCTTTGTTGTAACCCTAGTTGATAAAGGGCTTCTTATAGCTGACATTGGATGATCTTGGATATAACCTCCATTACAAGAGTCTCCACCTTGCATGTTCATGACTCTCATATTTGGTTCTATTTGGAAAAAAAAAAACACAAACAAATTAAAATTCAACATATGCAAAAATTCCAAAAATTCAAAACCAGAGTTTTTTTAAATGTATTTTGAAATGGATGCATGGACTAATTAGTATTATTTTTTTTTAATGTTGTTTACTTATTTTATAGAACATGCGCCCGATTTATATATAATTTCTATCAAATTGATTAATTATTAATATTAACTAAAAAAAATAAAAATTTTCAAATATTCTTCAATTTATAGCTATAGTAGAAAATTCAATAACAAAATTAATTATGACCTATTTTATTAGCTAAAACAGTTTAACCTTTTTGAACAACAAAAAGCTTCACTTGAATATATATATATATACACATGTATCCATATAATTAACAATGACAATTAATATATTAAAGTCTTGACAATATATATATTAAAATTATAAAAATAAGGTTTTACCCACCACCAATTGTAACATTAATCATATCTAAAAGGAATTAATATATATTCATAAAAATAATTTAAAAATTATTATTCTTTGGTGATTACAATTAAAAAAATTATTTATACATATACATAAATTTATTCAAATCAACTAGAAGTGAAATTTTATTTAATAAAATATAACTTTACAAACGGAACCAAACTCCGTTGCTAATTTACAAACGGACTATGTATCCGTTGTTAACAGTGGCGGATGGAGGGGGGGTCAAGGGTGTGCTTGAGCACCCCCTTGGCCCCAATCAACCAATATTATTATTATTATATATATATAAAAGAGGAACACAGGAGAGAGTTGAGCACCCCCTCTCTCTTCTCACTCTCACTCACTCACTCTCTCTCTCTCTCTCTCTCTCTATATATATATATATATATATATATATATATATATATATATATTAATAATTCATTGGATCTTTATTTTCATTTTTCTAAAAATATTTATTTTTTTTACAAATTAATACCGATAGTTTAAAAAGTAGTGTTTGGAATAAAATTAATATTTCTTATTTAGATATTTTATAAATTGGTTTATAAAAAATAAAAAAATAAAAAAATCATTGTTTAGTCTTCATTTATTACAAATTAGTTCATATAGAATAAAAATTAGAAAATATTACAAACATTTATTGGTTAAACCCGTGATTTTTATTAGTTAGGATATAAGATATATATATATATATATAAACAAATATTTATATAAATATATATATTTAGAAAAATATTTATAAAAAAATTATTGTTTGGCCCCTTAATTTTTATTTTGTCTTGAATAAAAAAAATTATAAATGTATTTTTTTTGTGTAACAATTGGATTGGCTAAACTACAATAAATATGTCGTTCAACTAATCTAATTATATATTTTTTTAATTAAAAAAATTTTTAAAAAAGTTTATAATTTTTTATATGAGCACCCCCTTTATTTTCCTTCTGGTTCCGCCACTGGTTGTTAATATACAAACCGAATTTTAATCCGTTACTAATATTTAGAAACCGATAAAAAATCCGTTACTATTTTACAAACGGATTATGTATCCGTTGTTAATATACAAAAGCCCGAATTTTTAATCCGTTACTAATCTTTAGAAACCAGATAAAAAAATCCGTTACTATTTTTACAAAGCGGATTATGTATCCAGTTGTTAATATACAAACCGAATTTTTAATCCGTTACTATCTTACAAGCGGATTACAAATCGTTTGTAATTTACCAATGGATTATAATACCCGTTTGTAATTGTTATTTTTAAAAGGGAAAATTACTGTTCACCCATCGTAATTTTCAAAACTTCCCAAAAACCCCCTCCTACTTTTACACACCACGGACTGACCTTCAGTTAGTGTTTAACTTCCCTTTATACCCCCTACCGTTCACTACGAATGGGTCCATGTTGTGAAATCCCATTTTTGGCCACGAAAAATGGTGGGAAAAGGAAAGCGCGAAATCGCATCATGTTCGACCTTTTTGAAGAAGCTTTCTGCTTGGTTTCGATAGACAATGCGAGGAGTTGCATTACATCTTGTTGTTCTCCTCATTATCATACCCGAAATATATAAATCGGTTTCTCGAGCAGAAAAATGAAATTGATTTCCATCGGATTAGTCAAGTGCACTTCATCTTCAAATGAGTCGTAGTCGATTTTTATTGTCGAGGCGAGCATGTGCCATTATCGTCTTCTCGTTTATGGTTGTAAAGTTGTATTACGACGAGAAAAAGCGATAATTACTGACGAGTTCATTTCGTTGTAAAGTTCTTCTCGTTTATGGTTATCTATTTGTATATTTTTAAATAATGTTTAACTATTTTGCTATTATCAGTTTAAATATTTTTACTAATATGTTTAATAATTGTCATATCCGTTTAATACTTCCCATCTCAGTTTAACATTATCTTTACATGTATAACTATTCATAAGCGTGTAAATTCTCAAAAGTCTCGCGTAAAAGCGGTGATCTTTTTCGTTTTGATCTGAATTGTTGGCATGTGGACGTGGCGGTGTGCAGGGTTATGGTATCCGTGCGTGAGAATTAATGGCGGCATTAATTCTTATGCACGGTAACTCATATCCGAACACCGTTCGTTCTCATCGATCGATGTCGGCGCTGTGCGTTTAACTTTTTTTCTCGGATACTGAAGAGTCGACCGCTTGTGGACTTCACACCATAAATAACCGGGGAAGAACCCTCCCACGTGGACAGACCACTCCTCGATCGTCCTCATCATCCTCCTCCTCCTCTTCCCTCCTCTTCCCATGGACAACCACTCTATCTCGAAAGGATGTTTCAGTGAGCCTTCTTCCTTATCTTGAGAATCGATTAGCCGTAATCACCGAACTAGTTAAACTATCTTTTCTGCCCTGAGCCGAAAGTCCTCTCATAATTGCACGAATGCGGAGGATTCTCCAGTGATGGATGACGGGAAAGCAATTAAGAGAGCATTTTCGACTTGGGTAAGAAAAGAAAGTTTTTCACGTATTGCGTGATTGCGGAGGATTCTCTAGAGGAGGAGATCATGAAACATCCTTTAAAGGCGAGGGTTGACATTTACCACTGAGACTTTTACGTTAGCGTTTAAGAAAAATGACGTCGATGTACTAGCTATTACGTTCTGTGTTTAACTATCAGGATCGTCGTTTAAGTCCTACCATGACACATTGATTAATAGTCGTTTTCATGAATGTGTGTTGTTTAACCTTTTTTTAATGTTGTACGTTTTGCAGGTTCAAGTTGATGCGCTTGTTGTCACGGCCTGTGAGCATTCGAATGTCTGAGACACTTGTTTCGATTATCACGGTCGAGTCGTGAGTGTCAAAGTCCGAGCGGGACGTTGTAAATGATTTGTAAATCTTTGTAAATGTTGTAAATGTTGTAAATCTTTTATAAATAAAAGCGAAATAATCGTGTTTGATTTGTGAACTTACGAAATTTAAAGCAGAGACCTAGTAAAAAACAATGTGGGAAACAAAAAAGCGTCATTGTAAACAATAGAAAAAAAGTTAAACAATACTCGAGTTACTCTTTAAACAATGACAACGGTGTTTTAAGAAAATACGTAAATATGTTTAAAGCGGTGACCGAGAGGTACCCATCTAAGCAGCGATGTCGGTGAAAAGCATTCAATTTTAAACAATAACATATTATTTACATGATATAGACTTTTAGTTAAAGCGGTTAACCGTTATTTTTAAACACTATATGTATCGCTTTTAAACATAAAAAGCTTGAGCGTTTACAGAGACTCGTGTTGAGTTGAGAACTTTCATTCGAGCGATGACAATATGTCTTCCTCGCTGACAATGACATATATTTCCCTTTTTGCCCTTGGGATGGAGGGAAAAATACGCCCAATCACATCCGTCTAGTCTAACCTCTATGCATACAGCCCTGACTAGGCATTTTGTTAATAAACCGAGCGATGGCGAGGGAAACATTGTGTATTTACAGAATTGAATGTATTTACATGGAGACATTGTTATTTTAAAGCGGATACCTTGTAATTTGAAATATTTCAAGTGATGTTTAAAGCGATATATGGTATATTTAAACAATGAAGCGGAAATGTACACAACTACTAGCGTAAATTAAACAATGAAATGGCCCGAATGAAATTTAACACGCCTTACAGATTGAAAACAAACAAAAATTTACATTGAGATATACAAGTCATGTTCTTGAAAACAAAAAACAATGAATTGAATTGTGTATTGATGGGACAACTTTCCATATTTAGTTAAACAATGAGTGCATTTATTTAAGCAGGAGAAAGTGTTATTTTAAGCGGGTGCACCGTAATTTGAAATATTTAAAAAGCGATGTTTTAAAGCGATATATACTATATTTAAACAATGAAAGTGAAATGTACACAATTACAGACGTAAATTAAACAATGAAATAAAACCGAGATGGAATTTAACCCGCTTTACAATTCAAAACAAACAAAATTTACATTAAGATATACAAGTCATGTTCTTGAACACGAAAACAATGAATTGAATTTGTCGAGTTACATTTGAAAAACAAAATTGCGATCGGATATCTAAGACATGTTATTCAAAAAGCAATTTAACCCGCTTGTGCGACCCCCTTTGTCGTGGGACGTGGTGCCCTCCCCTCCTTAAGTATCGCGGGTAACATCTCGTGATCCCGAGGTAAGGAGCGTGCATCTGCGGTGGCCGTAACTTCTCACCCCACGATGGTGCTCGATAAACCGCATGGCGTGAGGCAGGCGCGATCGGCGCTTCCTTGTTTTTAGGCGTGGGGTTTTTACGTATGCGTCTGCGGCGGGTACTTTGCAGTCGCCGAGCTCGCTAACTCCATATCGACACAAAGGTCGAATAGATTCATTGTCGAGATATGCAGAGTCGAGATTAGAATACCGATTTAAATACCAAAGCGGATATTAATCGGACATAATTAAAGAACTTACCATGTCCAGCAGCGTCCTTATCGTACCCCGGACATGAAGAATAATGCATGTATTCTTGTTTATCATTGTCGGGAGACGGCGACATGGAAGTGGCCATTCATGATTATCGGGAGGATGACAATTTGAACTTCATGCGAGTTGCTTGCGGCATCCCGATCATAGCCATGATTGTGTCGTATGCGTCGTCTGCTTTGAGCATAAAGCAGTATGGCGGTCGATGATGGGCGCGCTTCTTGTAAGGATATGGCTCTTTGCTCGGCGACTTTTTGTATTATGCATCTGAGCGTCCATCACATCATCGATGACCATCTCCTTCCCCTCAGCGGCGTGTATAACTTTGTCGGCGTGTGGTCTTGGCGACGTCGTTCTTCCACCGACGGTCTTTGAGGTTAAAGCGATAACGAGATATTAGAAGACCATATTGTAAAATATTTAAATGATATTATCAATTGTTACATGATATTATATATAATTAAGCGGTAAAGGCGAAAACTTAAATGATAACATAATGGTATTAAACACTATTAGGTAATAGTTAAACACTATAAGAAACCCTTTAAACAATATCATAAAAAGCGTTACACTTACCCGATCCATAGGCGGTTGAGGAAGATCCTCATCGACTCACTGCTCGTATTTGTTAAAACGACTCGAGCCAACCCATTTCTTCTTCTTGAATAAAAAGCTTTCGAGCAAATGCAGTCGATTTTTTTGATTGGCCTTGATCATCTCTCTCGTTGCTCGGTCGGGGTCTTCATCGGCATCTTCCTTCGATCGCGGGGGGCGATGGCGACGACATCAGCTATGAACACATCCTTACATTGTTGTTCTTGTTGTGGGATTGTGTCGGCGATCTTGAGGGGACGGCGGCGGCAGCATCGACCGCGAGACACTTCCTTACATGGTTCTTGTTGTGGTGGGATTGTGTCTGCTTGGGCTGCTGATCTTTGTCGACCCGCGCCACGACAGCGGATTCGACGATCTTCTCAGCCAGTGGCCATGACAACGACATCGTTGGGAGACACACCCTTAACTTGTTCTTGACCTTCAGGGATTGTGTCCATCTTTGATGCCGCAATCTCGGCGTCCGGTTCCACGGGTCGGCGATTTCATCGAGAAAAGAGTCGGCGACCTTCTCAGCCGTGAGCAGCCACATCATCTCGATGTCCTCCACGTCGTGGCCATGTCATCACGGCGGCAGGACTTCGATACTGACATCGGCCGCCCGATGGTGTTGCTATTGTTTCATCGTCGGCCGGCGGTGGAGCGAAGCGATATTATTCTCCTCTTTTTCGCAAGTCTCTTGAATGTGGCCGCCTTGGAATGACCTTCCCGATGATGTCGTCGTCGTCAAATTCCGACGCCTCGTTCGTCCGGGTGCTTCGATTCTTTCGAGGATGGCGCGGCCCGGTTGTGAGAAACGTCCTTCCAGCGCCTCCACCCGAGCGACAAGCCAGAAACTTCGGTCATCAATATCGGCATGACTGCGTAAGAGTTGCGGTGACATCTTACGCCCAATGTCACGGTGAGGGTACTCGCGGTCGGAGAGGGCTGCCATGGTCGGGAGACTGTCGTTGTCGTGGTAGTGGGGGTTGTTGCGATCTGCGGGGTAGGGGAGGGCTTCTCGCGTCGAGGAATGCGTCTGGCGTGGTGGGGTTGGAAGTAGGAGAGCAGGGCGTCCGGTAGCGCGCGATAGAGCTGCCCTCTCATCACGCCTTGAGCGAGTGGTTCGGGAGCGATGGCATCCATCCAGTCGGTTGGCGCTGACAAATATTTCTTCTTGACATTCGCGGGAACCCATTTCGGGAAACTAACATATATAAACCAAACAATTTCGATGAGATCATTCATTTTTAAACTATAAAAAAACTATATATTTAAAGCGTTATAGAATATAATTAAGCGGAGGAAACAAAAATATTTAAACCGGTATGAATAAGAGTTAAGCGGTAAATACTAAAGTTAAGCGCTAAATAAAATGTTTAAACATTAAAGACTTATGTTAAACATTGTCCATGATTTATTACCTCTTTTCCATCGAGCGATGACAAGCTCGTTTCTCACAGTCGCTTGCTTAGGTAGAGTACTTTCACATGTAGCGACATCCTTGGGATCTTCTGAAGCGGACTTTCTTCCCGTTCAGGTCGACTCGTAAAACCGGGACGTTAAGCGCGGCCAAAGAGCAACCCTTAATGTACCTACGTGTTGGTCTTCTTCCGGCGCATCTATCTTGCGCTTTCGGGCGGACGCTTGTGGAATATCCTCCATAAGCCACTTGTGCGTCGCTGCGCCCGTGCGTATCGCCCATGGGTACGGTAGATCATCGGCGTAATCAGCGATCCGATTCGGAGCCAGAGCATGATGTATTTGGGAAGAGGGATGTCCCCCAGTGAGTACACCGTCGGGAGTTTGACAAAATTATCTTCTTCTCCCTCAGTCGAGACAAGTTGCACCCGAGTGCTCTTGATGGAGTCTACGTGTCTCGTGGGTCTTTGATAGATCCAGCCCTTGAGCGGCGACTGGTTTTCTTCTTACGAAAGACCAGCTGCGTCGCCATGCTAGCCTTGAGACCAAGAGCGAGGGGCCCACATCTTGAGGGTGCAGAAACTCGGTGAGGGCTTTCCCCGATCCTGAATTTATTGGTGCGACCATCGTGCCTTTGCAAAAAGAATCAAGAAGGGCCCTACTCTTGGTATATGGCTTCGGCTCGAGTGAGCAGCGCAAGCGGTGTCCTTGAATAATCTCCCGGTAGTAGGGGTCGTGTTAACTTTCAATTCGACTAAAGGTCTCACGGCCGGGTGTCAAATAGCAGCGCCCGTTAACTAGGTTGACCGCCGTAATCACAAAGCTGCGGCAATAACAACACATTCGACATGCGGTATTGACAAAAGTTTAAGCGGAAATATAAGGTTTTTAAGCGGTAAACTCGGTTATTAAGCGAGAGATATAAAATGTTAAGCAGAGACCCATTTTGTTAAGCGAGGCGAGAATACTTGAGCAGAGACAACAAATGTTAAAGCTGTAACATCTCATTTCTTAAGCGTCAACCTCGTTTGTAAAAGCGCAGACCATATCAAAGCGAAGCGGAAATGTACGTTATAAATATTACACAAATCATAACAATCGAAAAAAACTATTTTCGATAGTGTATACATCGACAAATGCAAAAACAAAAAACAAAACCCTAGCCAGAAATCTCCTGCGGACTAACAAAACCCCGGTAGAAATCCCCTGCGAGACTTGATATCTTCCAGACAAAAGCAGGGAGCACTAAAAACAAAACCGAAAAAAATCTTTCTTTTATAGTGAGCAGTTAACATAAAAACCATACTCGATACCTTAGATTGCAAGCGATGAAATGCCAACTAGTTGCGGCGAGGGACTTCTCCTTGAGATCTAGGGTGGAAAGGGAAAAAGGCGATGAAATGCCAATTCTGGAGGCTTGGCGGTAGAGACAACCCGGAGGCGACTTGAGAATGGAAAAGGCGAAGGCGTGAGTTGAGAAAAAAAGCAATTAAGCGAGCTCGATAAATTAGTCTCTAGGGGTTACCCTCACGGAAAAACCCCCACTTCCTCTCAAATCGCTCGAGATAGGGTGTGACCCACGACTCCCCATGCAAGGGCATTTTCGTCCAAAAAATTTGAAACTCACTCCGTTCACGTCCAGATTCTGAGGGTTTGGGGGTTTGAAAAACATAGACTTTAAAAGGAGGGGTTTTTGGGGATTACTAAAACTAACGGGTGTTTTTGGCAATTTACAAACTTAAAAGGGTTTTTGGCAATTTCCACTATATTTTAACTAATGATTATAATACCTATCATTTTAACAGTTGATTGGACCAAAATGACTTTTTAGATTAAAGTTTAATTGGTTGATTCAATAATATTTTGGGGCGCGTCAGAACGGTAGCTGCAAGGTATGAAGAGAAGATGATTAGTAAGATTATTGGATGGTATTGGTTTCATAATTATAATAGATTTTCAAGAGTTAATAAAATTAAAACCAATTTTGAAATATTTATGTTTATTATAAAATAAAAATATTATTAACATGTAATGTTATAAAAATAAAAATTTATCAATTGCTTTTTGATAATTTTATTTTAATGAAAAAATTCATGTAAGCAAACCACATAAATAAAATGATCATAAATTATGATGTTTGTTAAAAATAAACTGTATATGTTAATTCATGAACAGCGCTTGCAAATATTTTTATTTGATGTTCCAAATGGCTTTAATAATATATCTTTTCGAAATAGCAATACGTAACTG
>NC_052473.1:1147637-1204971 GCF_009730915.1 Dioscorea cayenensis subsp. rotundata
TAAACATTGAATCTAACCCACCCATCGCCTTCCAAAACCTCTTGCCAATAATAAATCTAACAAGAAATCCCAGTCCACTGTATCAAACGCTTTAACAAAGTCAACTTTTAAAATATGCCCAGAGGAACGACATTTGTGCATACTGAAAATCAATTCCTTTACAGTGGCAATATTATTGAGGATGGATCTCCTTTTTCATGAAAACAGACATCACTTTCGATTAACAGACTCAAGACCTTAGAAAACCGAGAAGCCAACATCATAGAGATAATTTTAGGATATTCTTTTCCCCTTATAATGATCATATATATATATAATAAATTAAGAAATAGTTTGCACTTTGCACATGAGAATCACGTGCTTAGTGGTAGGTTGGACGTGATCGCACGTGCAACACCGCGTGTCTTTTCTTCAACGGGAAGGGAGTCAGAAGCCCGGAAGTATCACGTGATTGCATGGATTGCGATATCGAAATCACCATAATGCCCTCCTCGTATGCATTTTATTACATCTTTATGCCTCCGCCGGAGTGAGGAAAGCGCGTTGATCTCATTTTAATTTACATAAATACCCCTTTATTATCTTTAGTTTTGATCAGTTAACTGATATATTTTCTAATTTACATCCACGGGAGATATTATTAAGTCCTTACAGTAATATAGTAAAATAAAAAATTTAATTAAACTAACCGTCATAAAGTGTTCGTTTTGGAAGAATTTGAAATCGAATCTTAAAACTCACACAAAATAAAAGTAAATATATATATTGTTAAGCTTGCTTTACATTTGTGTATATATCTGACTTCTCTTATATACGAGGGTTTATGTCACCTATTTGTTAAAAAAAATTTAAAACAAAAATAAATAAATAAATTCATCATCGATCAACTAATTATATACAATATCATTTTTGCAACTCTTTGAGTACCTAATTTTTTTTTTAAAAGCGATAAATGCCTCCTCATAAGAGGGTTGCCAAGGAACATGTATAGTGGTGTACCAGTTATTGGTAGCTTAACAATTTTTTTAAAATTTATTAATTCGGTTAAATGTCATATGTTGTAATTAGAGTCCTACTCAGAAATTTTTCAGAAATCAACTGACCTAATAAATCTTTTTGTCAAGGAAAATTCTCCCACATGAAACTCAATAAATAGTACTGTCGATATAATTTGAATAACAATCCACCACACTAAGCTATGGTTATTAGAGCCTAATTTTCATATTGCCATCATAGTAAATTACATGTTTTTGGAGGGAAAAGAAAATCTATTTATTATTTTTAATAATCATTTGTATAATTTAAACCAGGGTATTTTAGTAATTAGACAGTGAAATAAAGGTTAATGAAACTAGTCAAGAAAGTCAAAAAATTAGGGGCATTATTGTAATTTCATTCTCGTGCCACGTGTTCACCTTGTCCAAACACTCATTAACATCATATCATCAAACCCTTCTTTCATCATCCCTACCTACACCACCTCCACCACCCATTAATCCTAAAATCAAGACACAACAAAAATAAATAAATATTAAATAATAAATAAATAATACTAATTAATTAATTAATTAAAAAAATCACTTTTGAAAAATAGCATTACCCCCAAATCCCCAATTGGAAATCCCACATCTTTTTATTGTTTTTTTATTCACCCCTTTTTTTATTCTTAGAAAAATTCAATTGAAAAGTCCCAAAACTTAGTTTCTTTGATTCAAATTCTCGTGCTTTCTCTTAAAAATTCAAACTTTTTTTTTTAAAAAAATATGTATTGAGTATTGACCATTTCTTGTTTACTTTCACCAAAACTGTTTCCATTTTGTCTTTGTTTTCTTGTTTTGATGCTTTGGGATTTGAAGAAACTATTGTGCCACATGCCCTCAAAACTTTGAATCCAATCAGCAAATCCAGTTTCATCCCCAAAAAATCAGAGCTTTCTTCAACAATGATCCATCTGCAAGGTAGGAGAAGCAAATTCAATGTTTCAATGGCTGCAAAGGTTTGATCTTTGTCCAATTTTGCTTAATTTCTTTCAATTGCTTCATTTTCTATGCTTGTTTGATGCCAAAATCTTGCTTTTTTTTTGTTCATCTTTTCCTGTTAATTTGGATTCCCAAAAGCTAGTTGTTATCCAGCATTTGAATTCAAGCTCCCATTTCAAGTTTTGATCTTGAGAGAATGTTTGGAGCTCAAACTCATAGTGAACCCTCCAATTGGAGGAGAAACACCAGCTCAAACCCTAAAACAAGCACAGCCACAATTAAAACCATTGCAAAGAAGACAAATAACCTTTCTGTGAAATTCCAAGACCTTTATAGCTTCCCTGTTGAAGGGAACATTGATGATGTGAATGTGCTTAATGAGGTGAGGGAGAGGGTGAGACAACAAGGCAAGGAATGGTGGGCACTTGAAGCTAGTAAGGGTGCCAATTGGTATTTACAACCGCAGCTTTCGTTGAGTGGTGAGGGGCTTACCGTCCCCTCGAAGATCTCGGCGATTGCCAGCACAATTACAAGTGCAATGACACTGAAGAAACTCATTCGGAAAGGGATACCTCCAGTATTGCGGCCGAAGGTTTGGCTTTCGGTGTCTGGTGCGACGAAGAAGAGATCGACTGTGCCTTTGAGTTACTATAATGATTTGCTTGTTGCAATTGAGGGCAAAGTTACACCTGCCACAATGCAGATTGATCATGTGAGCATTTGATGTTTTACTTTTTTTTTGTATGTGATTGTTAGACGCATCTTCATATGTATTGACACAAATGTTGTGTTCTTCTTTGAGATCTCTGATCATTTTATTGGGTATTCATGATAAGATGAAGAATTATAGTGGGAAAATTCATGGAAACATGGTTGACTCTTGAATTGTTGAATAAATGATCTTTCCTGGCAAAAAGTACTAGTTTCAAGTCCTTTACACAGTTTGGAGCTTTTGGTTGGTTATCCGAACTTAGAATTAGAGATCGTATTAAGATATTGCGGTGTAATTGAGGAAAACATTCCTGAATCGCTGATGCTAATGATAATACTTGAGTAATGGTTTTGCATGCCTGGACTGCATGTATTTTGAATGTTTAACCCATCATCTTGTTGCATGATTTGCATTTCATTATGATTAATAGAAAATTTCTCATGGATGAAGCTCCATTGGGGTTGTGGAAAGCACATATGTTACCAAATTGTTGTCTTTGTTTTATGGTCCTTGACTACCGGCTGTCGAAATGCTTGATATCCTGTCATATTGTCGTAACAAGATGTTGTTGTTCTGCTTATTCTTTGTTTTGATTCAAAACTTTTGTGACGATTTTGACTGATGCAGGACCTTCCTCGAACATTCCCCTGCCATCCTTGGTTAGATACTCCTGAAGGCAAGGCAGCTCTTCGGCGTGTACTTGTTGCCTATTCATTCCGTGATTCTGATGTTGGCTATTGTCAGGTACTAGGAATTACTCAGTTTTCTCAACCGACCAAGATGTCGGACTTTCAACTCTTGCTAGCAGCTGAATTTCTGTGTGATGCTGCAGGGTTTAAATTACATTGCTGCTTTGCTATTGCTAGTAATGAAAACTGAGGAAGATGCATTCTGGATGCTTGCAGTCCTCTTGGAGAATGTCTTGGTAAACGATTGCTACACTGACAACCTTTCCGGATGCCATGTTGAACAAAGAGTATTCCGAGATTTGCTTGCTAAAAAATGTCCAAGGTTCGATCACTTACCTTCATCCCCACAGTTAATTTTCAATTGCATAGCTTTGCATTTTATATATTTGTTGCTCAAAATGAAATCGGTGCAGGATTTCTGCTCATTTAGAAGCAATGGAATTCGATGTGTCCCTCGTCGCCACTGAGTGGTTTCTCTGCCTCTTTTCTAAGAGCTTACCTTCAGAGGTCTGATATGTCGATACGTCTTTTTATCTTAAATACAACTGAATTATAACATCAATTCGGAGACATTTTCTGTACAGACTACTCTGCGGGTTTGGGACGTTCTCTTCAACGAGGGAGCAAAGGTCTTGTTTCATGTAGCTCTCGCAATTTTCAAGGTCTGTATCAGTTTCCATTTTGATTGATTTTGTTTCTATGAATTATAGTTCCATTGCAAGAATGTCGACACTAAATGCAGATGAAAGAAGAAGAGTTGCTAAGAACTCATCAAATCGGCGATGTAATTGCTATCATTCAATCAACCACTCACCATCTCTTCGACCCTGATGAACTATTAACAGTAAGAAAACCAATCCATATGTTTATAATTCTACAAATTCTAATCGATCGCCTTTTCTTACTCATCGGTTTTAAAGTACAAACTTGCTTGTATACAGGTTGCATTTGATAAGATTGGTTCGATGACAGCGAACACAATAACGAAGCAAAGGAAAGAAGCAGGAACCAGCAGTAATGGCCGAGCTCGATCTAAGGCTTCGCCGGCTCAATTCTTTGAAGATCGATGAAAAATAGCGAAAAAAATGATTAAACTGACAGAAGCTCTTTTTTCTTTGTATGCATTCTGCATTCTAACTTGGGTTTTGGAGGGTACAAACCCATTATTTTGGTCATTTTCTTTTCTTTTTTTCAATGTATGAATGATTTTTACTGGAATGAGCAATCAAAAGTTCACACTTATGATTCAATTTAATCATGTATTTTGGGATTAATTATAATAATCAGAGTTTAGAACCTGTCTTTGTGTGGATTTTTGGGAAAAAATAATGTTACGGAAATAGCCCTGCAAGTTTGTAAAATAAATATGAAAGTTATTCAGGGGTGTAAATGCAAAACACGCTGTAAAATAAAAACCAAGTGTTTCAAGGGATCGATCAGTCTTCTGTGAAAAAAACCGAACCGAACCGATTCGAACGATGGACGAACCGAACCGGCCGGAGTGGTCTATCGACCCGGACCTCGACGGCATCGACGTCGACCCTGACGACGCCGTGAGCTCTCTGCCGCTCAAGTCCGTCCCGGCCGGCGACCTTTTTGAGGCGGCGCGCGCCGGGGATCGTGACCGCCTCCGCCTTCTCCTTGATGCCGGAGCTAATGTCAACGCGCGTGACCGGTGGGACTCGTCGGCCCTCTATTATGCTTGCCTCGCCGGCCACGTCGAGGCTGCTCGCATGCTTCTTGAGGCTGGCGCCATTTGCGCCGAGCGTACCTTCGACGGTGACCGCTGCCATTATGCTGCACTGAACCTTCGTGTTCGGAGGCTCCTGAAGGCCTTTGAGGCCCGGCCGCCGCCGCTTGGACCGCTTCCTGGAGCGTTGAGGGATACTTTTCTTGGTTGTTTGGCGAATCGCAGGTCGTTTCTGGAGCAGTGTGAGGAGACTGGTGTGGCCGCTTGGGGTGCAGGTCAGGTGCTTGATGAAATGCATCTGAGATGTGTTTCTTCTTTTTTGTTTTTGTTTTACTTTGTTTGTTTGATTGTAGTTGATAAAGTTGAGGCTTTTTGGTTGATAAAGTTGGTTCCTTTTTGGTGTTTGGATGCTGGATATTAAAACTTAGGAGGAGCTCAATGCTTGTTTGCTTTTCCCTTTTAAAAGCATGATATTTGTGTTAGTTATCTTCTTTGTAGCTTCTATTGAAGTGCATGTCATTCTGTGTTTGTGTTTTCTGTTGATAGTGAAACAGTTCTGTTCTTTCTGTAACCGAGCTACGTAAACTTAGAGCATAATGATTTTGTTGTCTAAGAGTCTTTTTGCTTGCAAATGCTACTAGGTAGTGCAATTGGATTAATTTAACACTAGATGTGGAGGTGTAGATTTCTGTTTGCAAGGAATGATTTTTGTGTCAAGCAACCAGTGTGAAGTTTCGGTATTTGCATTTGTTTGTTTGTTTTGTTTGATAGTGTAACAATTCAGTTCACAAGCAGCATTCATTGATTGGAGTTTTGTGCCCGATCCAATCTATCCGACTGAGCAATCAGAGTCGTCAGCATTAACTGGATTTTGTATTGAACAGGTGACTTATTGTTAAATGATGGCACCGAATCTAGCTCATTTCCGCCTGATATTACATTCTATGTGGATGGGAGACCCATTGAAGCACACAGAGTTATATTTAAGTGCACGATCACCTTTCTTTAAGAGGAAGTTTGAGAATGATTGGAAGGAGAAGAAGGAAGTGAGATTCTCGGGCCAGAAGTTGTCTTATGTTGCATTGTATAGTTTGATCCATTTCTTCTATTCTGATAGACTAGAGATTGCGGTGGATGACATGGAAGATCTTGTAAGGACATGTAAAGCGTGCAGGTGCAATGAATTGCAGACAATTCTCAAGAAGGAATTGATGCATCAAAAATATGCAGAATATAAATCATTGCGAGACGTTGATAATTCTCAGAAAAGGTTTATTTTGCAAGGTTCATCGCTACCTGAGCAGTATAGGCTTCCTTCTGCCTTGAATCACATTCTACAAACTTCTCTTGCTAATTCGAGCTGCCAAAACATAAGCCCTGATGCATTTGAGGAGAAAGTTAGCCAAATTGGTGATGATCTCGCTGATGTTTGCATAAAGGTCAGTGAAAAGATCTTCCGCTCCCACCAAGTGATCCTAGCTTCAAGATCAGAGTATTTCAAAGCGAGGCTGTCTCGAATGACAGGTTTCCTTGAAGGGAATGGTAGGTTTCCTAGCTGCTCTCTTCCCTTTCTAGAAGTAAATGATTTGAGCACAGAGGCATTTGAGAAGATGGTGGAATACATGTAAGGGCTCAATTTCTCAAACAATGAAGTTGATGTTTATAATTTGTTTGATTATTGTTTCTGAGTTTGTAACTGTACTCAGGTACACAGATAGTTTGAAGGAAATGGACCCTGATCTGGTAATTTTCCATGAAGCTAGAAAACACTGCACCAAAGAGTGTTTGTATTTGTGTGTCTGTTGGTCAACTGAAGTGAATGTGTTTAATTTCTTAATTTTGTAGGCTGAGGAAATATTTGATGCTGCTTCAAGATACTTACTCTTTCCTCTTAAGCGGACTGCTGCCGATGCACTCTTACCACACTTGGAAACGGTCTCACCTGCAGAACTTTGCCATTGGCTGATATTATCAGACATGTATGTTTTTTTAAAATACAGCTTCTTGGAATGTGTTTGGTCTGGTATAAAATTCCATTTTTATTATACTCCATCGCTCATACATTCATTTATTATATATCCTTCAATCATCACTGTTTTCATCTGCTGAAATGCCTGATGAATCGATGATGATGTTTATGCTTGGAATGCTTATTTTTGTGAATGATTTGATTCAATGAATTAGTGGCTGGAACCCAAGCTTTGCATAATTTAACTCAAAATCAATGTGCTAGTTACTCCTAAAATGTCACTAGTAGATATTCCATAGAGATGATTTATACCTTTGCAGAATCTTCACTCATGGCTAACTTGAAACACACTGCACATTTATTCAAGAAAACTTTGACTCAGGGAAGTAGCTATCACTCTTTGATTGAAACTATTAACAAAGGCTGAAGTATATGGTCTAGGCTCGTATTATGCTGGATCAACGTTAAACTTTGATACAGAATCAGCGATGTCCCTCCAAAAGCAATGTTGTTATATGTCCGTTGTGCATGAAACATGCTTTTGTATTAGGATCCTGCATTGTGAACCGCATTTTGAATAACTGATGATGTTATTTATCTTCAAATCCCTGTCTAAAAGGTTCTTCCCTGTCATCAAATACTTCTGACCCATGTTTTCATTGTGAACTGTCAGTTGCAATCTTTTGCTGATGCTCTTTCCTTGTCATTTGATTACATTATTTCAGGTATGGTGTCATTAAAATAAGGGAATATTGCTTAGATGTCATTGCTTGTAATTTTGAGACATTTGCTGATACAAGAGAGTTCCGAGCAATGCTGCTAACACTTCCACCCCCTTCTGGAGACTCCTCATTTCGCACTACCGTACCAAGTGCTCCCTGGATTCGGGGGTAACTCTGATCAGGGAAATCTTCTTGATGACTTGCGAGAGAAGTGGCTTGAAGCTGAAGCTGCTGAGCTTGACAAGAGAGATGAGAGTGCTGCATTGTTTGACAAGCGACTAGAGATGTTAGTCCAAGTAGCAGAGCATGAAACAAACGAAGCCAATGGAGATTCAGCGGAAAAGAAGCATCTTGATGAATTGTCTCAGCGCTTGAGCGATGAAAGTTTCTGCGCAGAAAAACATAATGAAGCATCATAATGAGTCACTGTTTTGTTCGTCTCTTATTTTTCTGATCAGTGTTTTGTATGACCAGAAAAGAGCAAGATCTTTGGAGAATTTGTTGTAATGCATTACATTCTCTTGTTTATAGAGCAAAATAAAAATCGTCAGGTTTCTCTCATGGTCCTTTTATGTGAAAATTGTTGGTTTTTCTTTCAATTGAATACTGCAGGATTTTGCTGCATGAATTGACTCTTCACATTTTTATGCCAAGAATTTTTAATTCTAATACGTTACACCAAAATGTTGGGAACTTAGAAACTGAACCAACCGGACCGATCTGGCTTGGTTCAGCCTTTGATTTCTGGAGGTTAGTTTTCAGTATGATTTGCACTATTTTCAATAGAGAAAAAAATGAATAAGTTGTACATTTTTGTGATGTTATAGAGTAAGTTTGGATTTTTCCTGTGGTTGAAGATGATTACAACATGATTTCAGATTGAGAGATTTCAGTTGGATTCTTGTTCTTCCCAGTTTCCGTTGCATATATGATCGAAAAGCAAGTGAAAGTATAAAAGAAAATGATGGGCACTGTTGGTGTTCTCATTTCTGATCCCTTGCTGCAGAACCAGTTCACCAGATGGAGCTCCGACGTCTTAAATCCAAAGTGAGCAAACAATTCTTCTACTGTTATTTTTTTCCATATAAAATTGCAACCATGTTATTTGCACTCGGAGAGAACTAAATTTTTCACTGGTAAATCTACCCGGGAAAGATATCACGCAGGCAAATAAAAGCTTATACTTGGTAAGTTGGTTTTGTTCGAATGTTGAAATTGTAATCATTGCATGAATGCTTGCGTATTTGAGTTCATAACATTTATCTGCAATTTCTGAATTAATTCCTAAATGATACTATTTTTTTTGGAAAGTAAATCAGAAGTTGATTCTCACTCTTATGGCAGGCATAATGTACTGGAGCCTGCAGTAATCTACAAAAACATCGGCGGCTTTTGAGCCTACTGAGTATTGCATCCCTGAATGAACATTGAATGATTTTATCGGTGAAGCTTCTCATAACTGTATCTTTTTTTCTTCTGCTTTTTTATCCCAGGGAAAGGAAACATGGATATAAAAAGAGAAAAAAATAGAATGTATCAAAAATTTTCATGAATGCAAACAGAATGCAATTGAAAGTGAAGGTTTCATGTAGTTTTCATAACAAAATAGAGTGTAAAACAACAGCAAACATGAATGACAATAGAAATCACAATGACTCACAGAACAAGCATCAAACAAGCAGAAATGGCAGCAGCCAAATAACTGAAGACACCAATGCTGATAACATTGGAAGCTGAAGGTGATGCAGTATTTGCAGATCCTGATGACTTTGGAGCGAGATTGTTCACCGATGGAGCCAAAT
The DNA here is from genome assembly GCF_009730915.1 of Dioscorea cayenensis subsp. rotundata. Lineage (NCBI taxonomy): Eukaryota > Viridiplantae > Streptophyta > Magnoliopsida > Dioscoreales > Dioscoreaceae > Dioscorea > Dioscorea cayenensis. Next base: position 1,157,201 of record NC_052473.1, read on the forward strand.
CAGAAGGCGGAGTGAGATCGGAAACAGGAGTGGGAGCGGGAGCGGGAGCTGGCGGAAGAGGTGGAGCAGTACCGAAGATTGCTGCCGGAATTAGAACACTATCAATCTGATAAACAGCCGCTGGATATGCAGAATACACACTGCTACTGATTTTCGGATTCGACCACCCGGAATTTCACTCTGATAAGCCCTGAAGCATCAGTGACATTAAGAGTGTTCTGCCCACCGGCAAATGTGCTCACAGGATTGCTATTGCTTAGGTTCTTGAAATCAGTAAAAGAGTAGTATTTTGGGAATGCATGGTACAAAAGCAGTGTCTTGAGCTGATCTTGAGTGATGTTTGAGAGTGAAGGCTTCTTAAGAGAAGAGAATGCTGAATCTTTAGGAACAAAGATGGTAATTCCTTGCACTGTGTTGTTAGCTTGGTCTTGGAATGTTTGCAGGACTTGAGTCTGAGTCAAATACTTGAGGAAGGTATGGAAAGGGCCGGCATTGGTGAGAAGTTCAGTAAGGTTAACAAACTCCGGGCCGGGAGACGGTGCCGGGGGTAGAGTTTCGACAGTTTTAGCCATGGTTAACGGTGCCGAAACAATTAACAGTGTGGTCACTACTAGCATTGTTGCTAATGCCATTGATTCAAAACTCTTTTGATCTGCTGAGAATAATTACTTAAGATTTAGAATGTGCAAATGCAGTGCTTTGTCAGATCTCATTGAATGCAGCAGCAAAGTTAATTTGATCACAAGCAGCTCATGAACAAGATAACATAAATTACTGAAACTGATTCCTTCTGTTTCCTGATTTTTTACAGAAAAAAAAACCATCCAAATTCCTAACAATATCTAAAACAAACACAAGCAACAAAGAACTAAACTAACACATTGACATCTTCTGAGACAAATGCAGATCAAGAACAAAAAATAATACAAGAAAAGGAACATTACCTGTGGAGTGAGAAGATGGAGAAGAATGGCAATGGAGACCAGTGAATGGAGTAGCAAATGGATTTATAAAAGGATTGAGAAGTACAAGGCCATCTTTTTTTCTCACTTGTTTTTCTCTCTAAAGGTAGGGGCAGCAGCAAAGAAACAGCTACTTTTCAAAGTCTGCAGGACAACCAATGCCTGTGCTGGGATTGCAAAGCATTCATTAATTTAAGTAATTTTTTAATTGTTCAATTCTTCCACAACTTTGCATTCAATAACTCTCATTAATTGCAGAAATTAAAATTTAATTATAGTAAATAAAAAAAGAAAGAAAGAATCAGGGACCACACAATGGCATGAACTTCTTTCCTCCTCAATCAATACCTGCACCATTAATGGACAAACTCCATTCACATGTTTTCAAGTGTTTGGCTCTTTCCATTTGATGGTCTTCTTCACAAACCATGTGAGTTTCTCTTCTCTTTCTTTTCCATTGTGTTTACCAAGACATTAGTTGTAACATAAACAGTTGTTTAGTTGCAGCAAACTTTGAATTTTCAACAAAAATATCATTATATTAAAAGATCATCGGAATTTTTTTTCCGTTACATTTATCTACATTGCTCACACTTCACTTCAAATTCAAAATGCAATGCAGAAACAAGGATGACATAAATTATGAAGTTTTTTCAAACAATGTAAAACAATGGCACACAATGATGATCCTTTAAGTCACTTGTAAATCATCAGTCCAGGATCGATGACCATTCTTTGCGAATATCGAAAGTGTAATTGAGCTCTAAGTAGCATTTCCCGTCATCATCGACAAACTGTAACAACAAATTCAAATCGATCAGAAAACATGTCTCTTTTGAGAAATTGTACATATTATGTAACTTGAATCCAACAGTACTGCAGTAAAATTTGTTTCTTCTAAGAATTGTTGGAATAATCAATCATTGAAACACGTCGTATTATATATATAATACGATATGATAAAAAATACCTTTGTTTTTGCAGAGTAAGATCCTCGAGCAAAAATACCGGACGGAGTAGTGTCTTCCGGCACCTCACAAATGTAAGGCTCAACTTGAGGACTAAAAGTCCCTAACATTTCCTTTGTGCTATCAACTATAACAAGAAAGAACAAGATCCATTCAAGACATTACACAAAGCGATGATCAAAAGATCGATGTAATAAGACAATAAAGACAAGCTAGCTCACCCTTAACACCAGTTTTCCAAACTGCATTGATATATTTCAAGCCAGAAACAATGTTATTGTTAACAGAGAAAGTGAATTTGAGTTTATACTGACTGCCTTCTTTCAGAGTAAACCATAAGCCCTTTGAGTTAGGAATGACAGGAATTGGAAGAACAATGTCAGGTCTACCAGGAGATTGAATTGAAAGGCTCATGATCTTCACTTCTGGTTCTAAATTTTCTACACAATTTATTGAATAATGATAAGCGTATTAATACTGAAATTTAGTACACAAACTGTATTTTCTGCAAATTGAGGTACCTCCAACAGAAGTAAGGTCCACACTGCCTAAAAGCTGCTCTTTCCACCTTCTCAGACTTTCATCATCCTGTAAACACAAAGAGAAACACAAAAAAAGTAGATCAAATAATCATAGCAACCAAAGAAATTAAGAATGAAAGAAAGAGAGAGAGAAGATAAAAACCTTATCTTTTTCAAATTGATCCTTGAGGCTGAGTTGAGGACCAAGATCAAGACCTTTGATACCTTTCTCATCATCATCCTCTTCTTCTTCTTCTTCATCCTCAGTTGCATACAGGGATGTTTCACTCAATTTCCTGGGAATATTCAGATTCAGATTGAGATTCAGGCTCAGATTGAGCTTGTCCTGTTCCTCCTCCTGCTCACACTTAGCTTCACATCTTTTTCTCATCTACTTCTTTCCTTGCCAAGACTCCATTTTTGTCCTTGTTCTCATCAAAGCCCATGTCTTTTGAGCAGCTTGAGAGAGCTCCAACAGCCAAAGACATAGCACATCAACAGCAGCACAAACAGTTCAAAATGAAGAGAAATCAAACACACCAACGGTCAAGAACACAAAAAGGTGCCACCTTTGAGAAGATAAAGAACCCAAAACAACAAAAAGAAACAAGATAGAAAGACAAAAGCAAAGATAAACAAAAGAAGAAGAAGAAGACTAAGAAAGACTCATAGGAAGACTAAAAAAAACAAAAAAGATGAAATTTTTATAGAAAAAAAAAAGGAAAGAGAGCAGAGTCACTGAGGATTGGTTTAGCAAAGAGAACCCATAAGGCGAAGAGCATCCAAGAGAACAGAGCTAAAACTTGAAAGCATGAGCAATGGCTTTAGCAAAGAGAGCAACAAGGCATCATTGGCAGAACCTCAAAAGAGAATCATGCTCACTGCTAAAGAGCAACAAGTGTGTGTGTGAGAGAGAGAGAAGTGGTGAGATCGTGAGGAGCACTTAGAGCATGGCATGGCCATGGACCCATTCTACAGTGTGTGTGAGTTGTACTGCCATTTTGGGTGCACAGAGAGAGACAGAGACAGAGAGAGAGAAGCCATCACTGCAGCATGTTCTTATTTGTTTTTCTTTTTTTTCTTTCTTTCTTTATTTGTTCCAAAAAGATGGTGAAAGTTCATGATGCTCACCTAATTATATTGAAAAATAAATATATAAATACATATATATATTTATTTGATAAAAATAAATAAATCACTACTTCATTCATTACCAAAGCGACTTGGAAACTTTAACGATACTCCCGGCCTCCCTCAGAGGAGATGCGAGCTCGATTCCCCGACCGCCTCCCGGCTCAAGAGGGTGAGGAGCGTCGCATGCCCTCGCCTCACAGACGCCTCCCGAAGGTTAGCGCCTGCCCTACCTCAAAAAAAAACTACTTCATTCATTCATAACAGAATAAACACAAAAACAAATAAAAAATTAGTCTACTGGAATTGAATATAATGACACCGAGAAAATAATTTGTAATTAATTTGGTGTAAGGCATAACTAAATCTAGTGTTAGTTGACATATAATGAGAATCACTTGAGATCTTACAAACTCCATGTCTTTTTTAAAATAAATATCTATTTTATTTTATTTTTAATCCAAACTCATATTTATGTTGGGTTCAGAATCTAAATAATAAAAAATATTATTTTGGTCTTTAAATTATATGAAAATATTCAATTAAATGGTCTTTATATAGTTTAATGATGAAAATGGTAGTTAATATTTGAGTCTATTTTTGGCTTGATTTTATGAGTTAGATATTCAATAAGATATTAAAAAAAGAAAGAAAGAAGCCATCACTACCCTCAAACTGTTTTTTTATTTCTAATTTGTCTTTAAAAAAATAAAAACCTTTTTTTTTTTTTATTCAAAAGCACTTTCTAACATTTAGTCTGTAAATCTAATTGATTTTTAAGGGTTTTTAATAAATCTCTTCATCATTTTATTTAAAAATAAATAAATAAAACATAGATGACCTTTAATAAATATTTCCCGTTTCTTTTTATCTGTTGTGGTTAACTAAATCTCATGAATCAAAACTTGATTATTTCATAAAATTTTATAAAAAATTTTTTTCAAAATTACCCTTAATATATATCTTCATATTTATCTCTTATATTTAATTTTAAAAAGATAATTGAATAAAGTGTTAAAAGTAATTTAAAAAAAAATATTAAATACTTTTTAATTTAAAAAAATGATAACATGGATTTATGATAAATAAAAAAAGAGAGAGTATGGTTTATTTATTTATTTTTTTTAAAAAAATTTTGAATAGCATTATATAACTCAATCATTTATAGAACAATTATTTATTTATTTATTTAAAATATTGTTGCATATTGCCTCATACAATGAGTTTGGTTGATTTATGATTGGAGAGTGGGTGAATTGATTTCATTTTCAATCATTTCAAGGCAAATAATTGATAGCGATTTTTTAAGGTAAGCAACAATTTATTAATTTTATTTATCTTGTGCACGTCTTGCGAGAATAATAATAGTACAAAATTTTTAAAAAAATTTTCAACAATTTCCCTACCAAAATCAGTAATAATAACTCATAATTTTTGGAAATTATAGTCCTTGCTCTCTAATCTTCTTAAAAAAATTCAACAATATTTTTTTTAATAAAGACAATAATCGGTGCCTCTTAAAAAGTTGTCAAGAGACAAATAGATATAGTAGCATATCAATTACCGTGGCTTAATCAACTCCTTAAAGATATTTTAATTCAGCAAGACATCAAATTGGATAATTAAAGTTTGCATGCACAACCCAGAAAGATTTTTAAGAATCAAACTAACCTAATAGATTCCTTTATTATGCAATTTTTAAGGGAATAGAAATGATATTTGCCCACAAAAAACCGAATAAATAGTATTGCTACATTATTTCTATAGTATTACACACAATGTGACAATACTGCTAATACAAGAATTTGACCTTTGGGTCTGCTTATTCACTATTTAAGTAATAATCCACTGTATTAGGCAGATAGTTATTAAAAAAAAATAATTAAAAAAAATTGTTTTGAGACATCTATAAAAATTATATTTATTTATATATTAAAAAAAGGTTTTATTTACTTATATACTGTTTTAGTTGAAAATCAACTTATAAGTTTTATAAAAGTATAGTGCAAGTAAATACTTTTTATTTTCAGAAAATTTAAATTTATATATTGTCCATTGCTTTTGTTACTCTATATATGTTAGCAATAGTTTTAATTTTTATTATTATTTAGGAAAAAAATTTAAACGTGACTTGTAATTTTTTTAAAAAAAATTCACTCATTTACTGTATTAATTATACTCATTTAATAGAAATAAATGCCACGAATTTTAATGAATTTGGTCCCGGAGATAAAGATAAGATGCTGACTTTTATTATTTTATAGTGCCAAGCACATTAACAAAAACGCCCTTATTATTCCATCTAATTCCATGACGCATTATTTACATACCTTTTTCATTAAAAATTAACTTAATAAACAGAATGAAGACTTACTATTCAAACCCTACATCATCGGGTGAGAGTGCACATATGTCCCTTGTGTATTTAGCTCTTGTCGTTTTTGTCAAAAATCATAAAAACAAAACCATAGTGCTAACGATGGTGAAGGTTAAGTGTGCTTGTACGTACTCAAAGTACTGAAGTAGAAGAAGAACAAGGTTAAGTAGTTGGTTCCTTTATATATATATGTTTTAATTAAGTGGTTTCAGAAAGTTGTGGATCTATAAGACTTTGTTGTTCGTGTTGATGGATGTAGTAGTTACTGTAGTTTAATCGTTGAGTCATGTGTTTGTTTGGTTTGAAGATAAGGTGGAGAGTTGCTATTCTGTTTTCCTTTTTGTTTGAAATTTGATATTTAAATCTTTTTTATTTATTTGATAAGAGGCAGAGAGTTTTTTTTTTTTAGTATTTTAATTTGATTAAATGAGACAAGTTACTTGTAGCCCATTGACAGTGTTACAATGCAGTTATCGGTAAAACGTAAAATCTACTCTGCAGTAAAGTATTGTATACTATAGCATTAGTGCTATTCATCATTATTTTTGGGCTCAGATATTGTTTATACGTGATAGGTCTTTTATGAGAGGTGTTATATTTTTCCTCTTTAGAGCTTGCATAACGGAGAATTTATTAATTTGGTTTGATTTTTGAAAATCTTCTAAGCCCATGTGATACTTAGTTGACTTAATAAATTTTTATATGATTGAATTAATAAATCACTGTAATTTATCTAGTACCATATCTGTTTATTTTTTGACAATATTTTAATAAGATGGCACTTGCTGTTTTTATTCAAATAATAATAATAATAATAATAATAATAATAATAATAATAATAATAATATTAGTCAAGGTTCGGGTCTGAAGTCATGTAATTAATATACCATACAGTTTTTTTTTCGGGTGGCCAGATATTATTCTTAGTTTTTGCAAAGAAAGTGCATATAAATATTCAAAAATAAAAGTGAGTTGTTGGATGGAGGATATAGAACTTCAAGCATACAATGAAAAATGAATTAATGAATGTTGACCTCTATTCAGACCACGTATATATTCAGAGAACAACATCATCATGTTTGACATTAACTTTGTTCAGGATCGACTATAAAAATTCGGTCACTAAAAAAATACACAACTTAGAAAATAAAAGTTAAAAACTGGTGCACTAAAGATCAGAATGTCTCGCTCGATCAAAAGCTACTGAGCAGAGATCCATTCATTTTAAATTTCATAAAAGGTTTCATCATCATGGTGGTAGAGTTCCAACACAAAAAGATCCAATAGGATAACATAGTACAAAAGTTAACTTAATAATTACTACATCAGTATGATGAAGATCACGATCCCATGCTCTCATTGGTGGCTTCGGCGGTGTAACTTAATGGAGTAACTGATAGTGGAGATCCTTCATCTTCATTGGCCAGCTGACAAGTCAACTTCCTCATGAGCTCTTTTACTTCTAATTCTTCAGACTTTGACTAGTCAGCTTCATCAGGCATTATTTCAAGCACCTTGCAACATCCTTCCCTGCTTGAAATATCTCTAACTCCCAACAGAGCCATTTGATACTGATGCTTCTTCACCGGCAAAGGTTTTGTGAGAATGTCGGCCTTCTGATCTTCTGATTTGCAATACCTCAACATTATTGATCCATCTGCCACCAAACCACGGATAAAGTGAAAACGAATATCAATATATTTTGTTCTTCCATGGTGTGCAGGGTTATTAGCAATCTCAATAGCAGATTGATTATCGCACCACACTTCAATAGGTTCATTGATCTTCATACCACAATCTTCCAACACTCTCTTTAACCAAATACCTTGACAGGTTGCAGCAGTAGTTGTGATGTATTCGGCCTCGGTCATAGAGAGTGCGGTTACATCTTGTTTCTTGGAGCTCCATGAGATGACCCCCGAACCAAGATCAAAAACCATCCCTAATGTGCTCTGCCTGTCTTCAACTGAACCTCCCCAATCGCTATCACTAAAACCCCTTAGTTTCCAGCCTTCCACCTCTGTATACATTACACCAAAATTACTTGTACCTGTAATGTATCTCAGGAGATGTTTTGCTACCCCGAAATGTATTCTGGTAGGCTTGCTAACAAACCTAGACAATAGATTCATAGTAAAAGCAATGTACGGTCGTGTATGCGTCAGATACAAGAGTCTCCCTATAAGACTCCTATATTTCTTTGAATCAGTAGCTCCGGATTCATCATTGCCTTATAGCTTCTCATTTCTGTTCATGGGGGTGCAAATCGGCTTACATTGATGCATATTGAACAATTTCAGTGTTTCCTCAGCATACCTCCTTTGAGTGATGGATATCTTCCCTTCTGATTGCTTCACTTCCAAACCCAAGAAATAATTCAGCAGTCCCAAGTCGGACATCTCAAAACAATCCTTCATTTCTTGCTTGAAGACCATCACCATTACCTGAGATGAACTCAGATATATTATGTCATCCACGTAAATACTCACCAGTAGTAAATTTCCATCCTCTTCACATCGTTTGTAAAGTGTATGTTCATTCACACTCCTAATAAATCCTCTTTCCTGGAGATAACCATCAATTTTTGAATACCAAGCTCTAGGAGCTTGTTTCAGGCCATAGAGTGCCTTCTTTAGTTTAAACATCTTATGTTCTTCCCCCTTCTTCTCATAACCAGGTGGCTGCTCAACATACACCTCCTCATGTATTTCTCCATTCAAAAACGCAGATTTGATGTCAAACTGGTATACTGGCCACCTTCTCTGAGCAGCAATAGCAAGGAGGAGACGCACCGTCTCCATTCTAGCAGCGGGAGCATAAACTTCATGAAAATCAATGCCAGTCTGTTGTGTATACCCTCTTGCAACTAAACGAGCCTTGTGTCTTTGTATACTTCCATCTGAGAGATACTTTGTCTTGAAAACCCATTTTAGTTGCACAATCTTCTTATCGGATGGAAGCTCCATCAGTTCCCAAGTATTGTTTCTCTCAATTGCATCCAATTCCTCCCTCATTGCTTCTCTCCACACTTCAGTCTTCACTGCTTCTTCATATGTAGAGGGATCAGTTACATTTAGAGCAAAGGTACACCTCTCATAGATATCCTTTAAAGATCTAACTTTTCCACCTAAATGGACATCCTGATCACTGCTTCCTCCTTCCATATCTTCAACTGGAACTGCATCATTTCTTCTGAATTGATCTGCAGCTACTACTCCCGAATTTTTACTGCTTTCTTCTGTTGGACAACTAGTGTCCAAAGATGGAACATCATATATCACCAGTGGTGTAGACATGGTCTTGAGGCTACAATTCCAATCCCAACCTGCACCTTCATTAAAGGTTACATCCCTACTAATAATAACCTTAGAGGTAATAGGATAAAACAATCGATATGCTTTGGAATTCAAGCAATATCCGATAAATACACACCTTTCAGATTTTGTATCTAATTTTTGCAGCTTATTTGAAGGAATAAGAGTATAGGCAATACACCCGAAGACCATTAGATGACTCACCTTAGGCTTGAAACCATGCCAAGTTTCGTAAGGTGTCTTGTTCTTCAAAGCATTGGTAGGTGTGACATTGATGAGGTACATAGCTGTTGTCACAGCTTCTCCCCAAAACTTATTTGGTAGGCCTCTCTCTTTCATCAAAGCTCTAGCCATGTTCATAATAGTGTGAGTCTTCCTCTCCGAGACCCCGTTTTGTTGTGGTGAATATGGAGCTGCGAGTTGCTTGATGATTCCACACTTCTCAATCACAAAATGAATTGAATTCATTGCTAGTGAACTCCCCTCCTCTGTCCTTGCGCAACACCTTGATTTTTAATCCCGAATGTGTCTCCACCATCTGCTTGAAAGTTTGGAATACCTCATATGCCTCTTATTTTCATTTCAAGCAATAGATCTAGCACATGCGGTTGTAATCATCAACAAACAGTAAATAAAACCTGTTCCCACCAAGAGAGGTGGTCTGCATGGGCCACATATGTCTGCGTGAATTAACTGCAAAGGGGCACGAGCATTTCCAGATTCTCTTGAGAAGAATGGCTTCCTCACTTGCTTCTCCAAGACACAGGTTTCACAGTGATATTGCTTGCTAATATTAGGAAGTCCCAGCACCATTTCATTGAGCTTCACACTTCTCAGCACTTCAAAATTCAGATGGCCCAGCCTCAGATGCCATAACCTTGTGCTCTCCATCACATTCAGTGCTATGTCAACCTGCCCAACATCCAAGACATTGAAAGGAAACATATTGTTTCTAGTTTTCATTATACTGACCATCTTCTCTCCTGTATTAACATTTCGAATCACACATTCATTCTCAGCAAACACCACAGAGTACCCAGATGCCAATAACTGGCCAACACTCAACAAATTGTGTGCCAACCCCGGGACATATTGCACGTCATGCAATAATTTGATTTTCCCACCGTATGTAACGAGAGCAACTGTTCCTTTCCCTTGTACAATCATTTCCTTGTTGTCTCCCAGCCTGACTGAAATCTTTTGACTTTCATCAAGGTCTTTAAACATTTCCTTGGCACCGGACATGTGATTGGAGCATCCATTGTCCACCAGCCACACCGATGTAATTCTTTCATCCTTTCCACACTCAGCTAAGAACAAGTTGCTTACCTCTTTCTCCTCAACAACTAGTGTAGTTTCTTTTTCACCTTGCTTGTCTCTATTGCCAATAATCAACCTTCATGTGACCAAATTTCTTACACAGATGACATTGTACATTTCCTTTGTAGGTTCTTTGCTCTCCTTAAGATGACCGATAGTCTATTCCTCTTCCTCTGCTCCTTCCACGTCCTCTTCCACGGGAGAAACCCCTTCCGCGGCCTCTGATAGGTGTCTTTTCTTTATCGCTGGCACTTGATGATTTACCTTTAACATGAAGAGCTTTCTGTTCTTTTTCGGTTTGGTCATTAGCATGTCTCTGCAGCCTGGCTTCATGAGCTATCATAGACCCACTCACATCTTCCATGGTGAGCTTCGTGAGGTCCTTGGACTCTTCTATGGCGGTGACAACATGTTAAACTTGGGTCCCAAGATTCTCAGCAGCTTCCCAACAACCATAGCTTCTGGTACGGTGTCTCCCAAGCTTTTCATTTGATTTTCCAGTTCCATAACCCTTGTGATATAGCTCTGAACTGACTCTGTGTTCTTTATCCTGAGGTTCTCAAAATCTTGCCTCAATGTTTGGAGCTTGACCGCCATCACCTTGGGGTTGCCATGAACAACATTCTTCAAAGCAGTCCATGCCTCATGTGCAGTGTTTGCTGAAGCAATACAGGCCAAAATAGGCCGTGAGAGGGCTTGTTGCATGAAGAACAACGCCTTAGCATCCTTCTTCTTGTTCTCCCTCACCTTAGCTTCTTCCTTCTTCTCCGAGAAGCCCTTTTCAATTAGCTCCTAGAGTTCTTGCGAACGGAACAAGGTTTTCATCATTAAGCACCAAAGATCATAGTCTTCATCATCGAAGACGGATACAGCTGGTCCTGAGACCCCTGCTAATTAAGTTGCTCTCGTTCGACACCATCTGCACCTGCCGAAAAACCAGCTCTGATACCACTGTTCAGGATCGACTATGAAAAATTGGTCACTAAAAAGATACACAACTGAGAAAATAAAAGTTAAAAACTGGAGCACTAAAGATCAGAATGTCTTGCTCAAAAGTCAAAAGCTACTAAGCATAGATCCATTCATTTTAAATTTCATAAAGGTTTCATCATCATGGTGGTAAAGTTCCAACACAAAAAGATCTAATAGGATAACATAGTACAAAAGTTAACTTAATAATTACTACATCAGTACGATGAAGATCACGATCACATGCTCTCATTGGTGGCTTCGCCGGTGTAACTTAATGGAGTGTCTCCTGGACTGATAGTGGAGATCCTTCATCTTCATTGGCTAGTTGACAAGTCAACTTCCTCATGAGCTCTTTTACTTTTAATTCTTCCGACTTTGACCAATCAGCTTCATCAGGCATTATTTCAAGCACCTTGCAACAAACTTGGTCAACAACATTACCAGTAGTTTTTTACTTTCTCGGTTGCAACTGGTGGATGAGGAAGAAATTTAACTCTATGAGTAATTGCCATGAAGCTTGAACATTCCCTTATGATCTATAACTATATTTAATGTTTGATCAATTGAAGTATTTTAACTAATGATATTGTTTTTCATGCATTTGATTAAGGTATAGGTTTTATATGTTGCTTCTTTAGCATGCCATAGAAGTTTATGAGGAATAAATGATGAATTAATATTTTACTAATTAAGTTTAATTAATTGTTAATATATATATTTAATGTTTTGTATAAAAATTTCATGCAATTAGAACAGAGATCAATCAAACAGAGAAATGCTGAAGTTGCCAAGAAGCGAAGTAAGAATTAAATATATATAGCAACATGCATGAGAAGCAAAATAAGATACAAATTAAAGAAATTAACCCACTACAACAAATTTGTCAATTAGTGACAAATTACATTGTGACACATTAGATTTTTGTCACAAGAACTGACATAACGTGACAAAAACATTATTTTGTCGCTCACTTCCTTAAAACAAGTATTTTATGTGACAATATTTTAAATTGTCATATGATAATGTCACAAAAAACTTGGCCCCAAATCTTCGAACCAATTGAAGATGGAGGGAAATATTTTTAGTGACAACTTAAATATTCAATGACGAACATGTCGTGTTATTAATAATATGTTTTTTTGTGACAAATTCTAAAGTATATTATTTGACATAAAATTTAATATAATGTCACTAATAATAATGTGTACTATTAATGACAATTTTAATTTTGTCATTTATCTAAATTAATTTTTGTGACTAGGCAGATTTGTCACAAAAATATAATTAATAATGACATTATATTATTGTCACAAACAAATATTACATTAGCTACTTGTTGATTAACTTAATGATATTAACTATCTACAGCTAATATTTTTCTTTTTTTATAATGAAATATTTATTATTATTATTAGAAGATATAAGTATTAAATGACATAAACAATAATACTTATAAAATGAATGAAATATTGAGTGGCAAATATATTAGGCAATTAATATTATTTTTGTTTTTTAATATAATGCCACTAATACTAATGTGTACCATCAATGACAATTTTAATTTTTCCATTTATTAATTAATTTTTGTGACATGCAATTTTATAACAAAAATATAATTAATAATGACAATATATTTTTATCATAAATAAATATTAAATTGTGTGATGATATTAATGAATGCCATCACTTGTTGATTAATTTAAGAGTATTAATTATCTGCCACTGATATTTATCTTTTTGTAAAAAAATATTAATTATTATTAGAACATAAACAATAATACTTTTAGTAAACACTTAAATATTGAGTGGAAAATATATTACATGATTAATATTATTATTTTTTTAATGAATTTTAAAATCACTTATTCAAAACAAAATTTTAATATGATTCCACTAACACTGATGTATACAGTATACCATAGTTACAATTTTAATTTAAAAATATAATTTTTAAAATAGAAAAGTAACGGATCCAATTAGAAACCATGTCATATATATAGGCAATTTTGTTTTTTTACAAATAAATAATAATTATATTCCTATTTGGATAAAGAGATTAAATAAATAATAATTCCATTACTTCATTATTCTTCATACCATCGATTATTTATTAATATATTTCATTTTTCGTCCAAAGGTTTTTTCAATTTTAAATTAAAAATTTTTGAACTGCTCATAAGATTTTTAAATTTTAAATTAAATATTTTTAAAATATCTATACCATTTTGAAACTATCCATAAGATTTTTAAATTTTAAATTAAAGAATTTGAAACTGCTCATGATATTTGTAAATTTTAGATTAAAGGTTTTTAAACTATCTATAACATTTTTAAACTGTTTATAAGATTTTTGTTGGTAAGATTTTTAGTAGATTTTGTTAGTACATTTCATATTTATTTATGCATATAAAATATTAATAAATGTTTCTAGAAGGACCCCTCTCTCTTTACTATATATTCCAAACATAATAATTTTTTATAAATTAATACGATAGTTTTAATTTGGATTCAAAGCAAAAAATTATCATTTTGATATTTAACTAATCTATATATATAGCATAAAAAATTACTATTTTCAAAAATTACTATTTATATTTAATAAATTGTTAAATATAATTATTAAAAATAAATAAATAACACATTTTTAAAATTATATTTTAAAATAAATATTTTTTTTAAAATAATATAATATATGAATAATACTAAATTATTATATTAAAATTAATAAAATAACTAAATAATAGGTTTTTAATGGGAGATAGTAACCCCGATGCCGGGGTTATTAACCTTCCCACTATATTTTTTTTTATTATTTATTATTTAAATTATTATATTAAAATTAATAAAATAATTAAATAATATGTTTTTTAATGTGAGATATAAACCCGGAATTGGGTTACTAACCCCGATGGCGCAACCCCTCCCACTATATATTTTTTTATTATTTATTATTTAAATTATTATATTAAAATTAATAAAATAATTAAATAATATGTTTTTAATGAAATTTTTTTATGTTCTCTATAAATTAAGATAAAATATATTATTTTAAAAAAATTAATCTTATTATATATTATGAGATAAAATAATAAATAAACAATACTTCTCTTCATATTTGGATAGAGAGAGTAAATTGATCTTACCATTGCATCATACTTATCATCTATTTTAGTTATTTATTTTTTTTGTTTTGGATAATATAGGAATGTGTGGCAATTGAAAGTCAATAATTGTGGTTTAGTGAACGTGGGTTGTTAAGTACAATATTTAAAAAAAATTGCGATTTGATATATATTATATATTAAGAAAATTGAATCAATGGTAAGTTCTACATTGATTAAGAACAGAATTTATCAATACAATGTAGAGAGAGATTTATGTACGAGTGGTAAATTGGTAATATATGAACTAAACATTGAATTTCTTTAATATAGATATATCCCAATCGAATAATTTTTTTAAAATTAAATATGAAAATAAAAATAGAAATTATTTTAATATACTTATATTCTAATAACTTTTTTAAAATTAAATATGAAACTAAAATTTGAAATTAATTTATATATATTTATATTGATGGTATATTTTTTAGATTGAACCCCTAATTTATTTATATCTTTTTATTAAACCTAATTTATGTTTTTATATAGTTAACTTTCACCTATATTAAGATTGAAGCCTTACATATATTAATGAAGAATCATGTCAGGCATGTCTCTCTTGACTATTATTCGTTCATAATTTTTTTTGATATTGCAATAGTGTATGCATTCAAATTATAAGAGCATGCAAGTTTTATTTTATTTATTTATTTTGTAGTTGTAATGGATCCATATATTGTAATGAAAGAAGTTGAAGATTTTTTTGAAGATGTTTCAACGGAGGTTGTCTCGCACCCATTAGAAGGTATTGTAGATGAGGTGGCATATGACTCTATTGAAAGTGCTGCCATAATGCATCAATTAGATTTAAGCAATGGTGCTGATGAAAAGAAAGTTTAGTTCAAACAAAAATAAGAAAAAAAGAAATTAATTTCAATCATTGATTTGAACAAGTTTGTTGAGGATGACTATGAAGATGACAATGTAGAAGAAAAGGAGAAAAAAAAAAGTGATAAGGAGTATGTTAAAGATTTATCCCGATAACTTCTATTGAATGTTTTGTATGTTGGGTCTTTGGTAATTATCATAATATTTTAGTCTTGAACTATGTAATGATTGGCCTATTTGATTTTTAGAGATGATCTTTTATGTAGTTTTCCTTTCTATATCTTTTAACACCTTATTTTAGTTAAATTCTCTTTTATGCTTTTTCCTTATTTTTTTCTATTATTGATTCCATATTCACACTTCATCTCATAATTTCAAATAAACAAAAATATTAAATTTAATTAATTAATTAATTAAAAATATGAATATAGACATCTAACAGTCCAAAACCAGTATTTTTTGTTATTATAAACATAATTAAGTCGCCATATATATTTTTAAAAATTGTTAAATTTATTATAGTATTTTTGATAAATAATTAAAATAAATTTTAGTTTACTTAGGGCCATACCCAAATATAAACGGCTTTCAAAATTGGGATAATCATTTACTTTTAGGTAATTTAATAAATAAAAACAAATATTATGGTAATTATAAAAATTAATATGGTCAAATTTACTAATGATTTAGAGATTATTATATATTTTTAAATTTTTAATTTATCTAATTGCTTTATGCTTATCATATTACTCAAATATTTCTATAAAAACAAATCTATAAGAAAAACTCTATTATTCATACTAGTTATTTAAAAGTATTGGGTGTATCCACATCGGAGGATTTTGCACTTGTTGAATTTCCAAGGTAATTTTAATTTATTGCATATATGTTTATGTATTCATGTAATTCATCTTTGATGTTTATTTAATAGTTGATTAAATATCAAGTAATAAAAATTGTTTATGTTAATTTGATATTTACCAAAATTGTTTTCAACATATGTTATTGTTTAGTATTATGTATTTTATTTAGGAATTGTTTAGTATTATGTATGTTAATTATGAAAGGAGGAGTCAAAGTTTGATTGAATCATGCAAATGCATGGGTAATTTGTTTTTTAAATAAGAAGACCCGTGGAAGGAGCTATATTAATAACAAGCATGTGCATCTTGTGTAGTATTTATCACTCAAACATTATATTTATATAGATATATTTGTAAGAATAGATATTTGATTACCTAGTACCACACTTTAATTGTGAAAATAAAAAAGGGTTTATATACAAATGATGATTTATTATTACTCTTTAGGTTCTTATTATATTCACTTATATTCATGATCATTTTGTTTCCAAAGTTCCATTTTGATGCAAGAAAAATGAGAAGATCTCTGTAATTTATTTAGTGATTCCAATTACAAGGTATTATTTCTTATCCATTTACTAATTAATTTACACCATATGATTTTTTATTTTTTTACTAGAAAATTTTATTTAATAGTGGTTTTGATATAATTATGTATATCATGACTATATTTGTTTTTTTCATTCATTCAAAAAAATAAAGAGGAGGTGTGAAATCAACCAAAGGGGCTAGACAAGAAGTAAAGTTTACTCATAATCAAGGATCAAGGGCATTTGTTGCAAGTCACTTTACTTTGGTAAATTATTATTGTTTTCGTACATTATTTAACTGTCAGTTTTTGTTTGAATGATTAATTCTATGTAAGTTTATTAATTTTATAACTATATAGCATAAGGACGATCAAGAACTGAATAGAATGGATGTTTTCAAGTCGACTCACTATTCAGAGAGTAAAGGATGGTTAACATCTGAGGCTCAAATACCTTATGTTAGATCTTTCACAAGAAGAATTTATTTATTTATTTAATAAGATTGCTTGTTAGTTAATATTTCTTTTTAATTTCTAGAAAATGATGGTTGATAAATTAGCATTACTTGGAGAAGAAGGATCACAACCAGAAAAACATTGATGCAATAGTTGATGAAGTACTTGGTACTACCTCAGGATACATTAAAGGATTTGGATATGGACCTAAGCCTATTGAAAAAGTCTCAAATGTCAGCTTTGCTAGGTCAAAAGAAACTCTTACAGAGATACAAGATGAGCTCCAACAATATAAGTCAAATTATAACGTGATTCGAAATCAAATGCAAGCTATGACTCAAGCTTTATTAGCTATTGGAATCCAAGTGCCCATTCCTCAATTTTCAGGTATATGCATAATCAAACTTCCTTGTCTACTTTAAAGTTCAACTATTTACCCTTATTATGAATTAATATTATCATTTGTTTGTTAAAAAAATATTGATTTTAAGGTCATAATGAGACAAGCTCTTATTCGACTGTAAGTACCATCAACACAAGAGTTAAAATTAAGAGTTCGAATGGAGGCTACAGTGAAATTATCTAGTTTGATATGCATCTTTAAAAAGCTATAAGTTTTTATTGTCATTAGGACTTTTTATGATATTTCAGCTTTTGTGAGTCCATGTTACTTATTGATTTTATTATTTTTGAATAAAAAAATATTTATTTTTATTTACTTATGATACATTTGACAAATTACTTATAATAATACAATGCCCTCTAATATGTATTTGTATCATAGTATTATTTAATATTGATATTTTTTTATTAAAAATAATTTTTTTAAAATAATTTATATTATAAAAATATTAATTTGTGACATTTTCAAAACTACATTAAAAAAATTATCAAGAATAAGATGATATTCAATTAATTGTTACATCACAAAAATTAATATGTGACATTATTAAAGTATCACAAATGATATTATAGTCAATTTTTATGACATAACTATTATACTTTTTATGACGCTTTTGTTAGCTAATATATGACAAACATTTAAAGTGCCACTTTATTATGTGATCATTAGAAAAATGTCACAAAATTTCAAAATTTTACTTCGTATTTGGTGACAATGTGTAACAATTTATGACGCTTTTGTAGTACAATATGTGACAAACATTTTCATCATGTATTATGTGATCAATAGAATAATGTCACAAAATTTTAAAATTTAACTTCATATTTAGTGATAATTTATAGCATTTTATGAGCGATTTGTTGTACAATACATAAGACAAACATTTTTGTCTACTTATTATGTGATCATTGAAATAATGTCACAAAATTTAAAAATTTTTACTTCATATTTAATGACAATTTATAACATTTTTACGACGTTTTTAAGTACGATATGCATGAAAAATTTCCGCTACATATCACGTGATGATAAGAAGAATGTCACAAAAATTCCAAAATTTTACTTCATATTTAATGAGACAATTTATAACATTTTTATGTAATAAATTATCGTAATATTTTTGTGACAAATAATAAGTGTCACGAGATAATTGTTGAATTTGATGACATATCACAATTTTTGTCATATAAAAGTTATGATCATGCGTGATCAATCCACTGAAATCGTCACATTAACCCTTTAATGACGGAGATTAGGACGCATACCGCGATGACTAAAAAAAACGTCACAAAATATTTTTAGTGACAAAAATATGTTATTTAGTGATATTATGATGAATGTCCTTAATTGACAAATTTGTTGTAGTGACCTATTCATTCATGCACAGAACATTCTCCTCTCAAACTAAAATCCAAGTGTTGCAAATAAGTATTGAATGCAGACATAATAATCTCTTTCTAAGATTGCTAATGGTTTTAGAACATGCGAACACTTTAGAGCAAAGAAAGTGCTCATATATTTTAAAAACAAAAAGAAAAGAAAAGAAAAGAAAAACCCAAACTCGGTGCATCTACATGATATAGCAGTCCATGCCAAAGAATGTTGTTGACCTTAAGGCCATAAATGTTTGACATTTTGTCAACACGTTACACAAATTTTGTTCTTTTGACTTTCTAGACTCAACCATCATCTTTCTAGTGTGTATATGTCCTACTCTGTGGTCATATGCCCACATATTTTGATTTCCCTCCATCTAAAAACAACATGCTCACCATTTATCTTTCTCTCTTCAACTATGCATTTATAAATAGACAACATATATAATAGACCCCTCTCTTCATCACAACCAAAACATATATCAAAGAGATCATCAGAAAATGAGTGTAGAGGTCCTCGACGGTGAAACAATACGAAGCTTCGTCGAAGACGAAGAGGCCTTCAACGTTGCCATTAATTTATGGTTCACAGACCTCGATACCAATAACGATGGCCGTCTCTCCTACGTTGAGTTGAAGAAGGAGATCACGAGCTTGAGGGTGTTCGAAAAACACTTTGGTGTGGATGATAATGTGTTGAGCCATGAAGAGCTTGCTCAAGTCCATGGAGGACTGTTTTCAAGCTTTGATCATGATGGTGATGGAGTTGTGGACTTGGAGGAGTTTAAGGCTGAGATGAAGAAGATGATGCTGGCCATTGCTGAGGGGTTAGGGTTTTTGCCGGTGCAAATGGTGGTTGAGGAGGGGAGTCTTCTCAAGAGAGCTGTGGAGAGAGAAATAGCCATGAAGATTGCTGCATGAAGCATGCATGAACTTGCATGAACTTTGCTTTATGTGTTCTATAACAATACGTACGTATATGTTCGGATTGAACTCTTTTAAAGATTTCATGTATTTGATTGAGCTATATATATATATATGGAGTGAAAGTTTATGATGTTATTTTTTTAAAATGTTATGGAGTGGAAGCTTATGATGAATAAATGATGAAAAATTTCACTGAGGTTAATTAATTTAATGGTTCATATAAAAATCAAACATTGAAACCAAAGCAAAGCTTGGGAGAGATGAAGCAGTCCATGAAGATGATTGCCTAAAACTCACATGACAGAATGAGTGATGTGCATATATATATATATATATATTCCAAGGAACATCTCTCCAGGTTTCCATGTGTCTATAATCTGATGTCCATCACTGTGACATACTTGTTGACTTGGCATAACTCTGTCTTGATTTAGTGCATTGTGATCAGAAAAGACAATTGTACACCAAATACTGTGCTGCCAAAGAGTGTGGTCAAAGGGTCATGGGAATTTTTTTTTTATCCGTGCAATTTGCTGTATCATCTGTTTTGAAAGTAACAATTGCATCATCGCACTTACTTATTACACCTATCATTAATTTATAAAATTAATCACTTATTTATTGGTTGAATTAATGCAATTTCATGTGATCAAAAAGCTCAAATTTGAGAAAATACTATCGACGAATAAAAGAAAGTCTTACTTTTGTAGAGCCCTTTTGGAAATAAACTTAAACATAAATAATTATATTGGGTTAATAATGTGGGGTTATTATGAGACATAAGTTAAAGAATTATTATGGGAGTTATAGAAGCTCTAAAAGCTATGCAGTGTTTTGATGAAGAGGTTTGAAGATTTAAATAAAATTTATATTATCGAGTGGTATTTTATCTTCCTCTTCCTACTAGCTCTTTTTGAGCATATTTTGACCCATCGTCATTTCCAACAATGGTATAAGAGATAAGTTGAAGAGTTGGTGAACTTTTGTCATTCCCAACAGTTGTGCCAAAGCCTTGTTGAAAAGTTAGTAAACATTCGTCAATCATAACAACGTTTCAGTCAAAGAACTGGTTAAAGAGTTTGACCAACGACGTGGCAATATCAATAGGAAGTCTCTCTCCATAAGAGACAAGTGGCAGTATCGATAGTTGATTCTCCATAGAGGACCTCTGAGACTTAAGCTTGTAGAAGTGAAGCCAAAGGCAGGCTAGAAGCTTGAAGTACAAGTCAACCGACTTGAAGGCAAAGTCGAAGAAGAAAGGTGTGAGCTGTGAGCAAAGCTCCACGAAGAAAGAAGACTGAAGAAGATAGTTAAGAGAAGAGAAATGGAGAATGGAAGACCAGTTGTTGTGTCATCGCAATTCAAGGCAATGCTCAAGGAGATATTAGAAAAACTAAATCTTCCATCTCCAAGGTATGAATGTGAACGAAATGGTCTTGACTACTTACCTAATTTTGTTGTGATAATAAGGTTTGAGGACAAGCAAGGAAGTCATAAAATATGTGGACCTCATGCTTACGCAAATAAAGATGCTGAGAATGATGCCTCAGTGCGAGTGATAAAGCATCTAGGACAATACTACAACATTATTGTGAAAGATATAAATGAAGAAGAGTTGGTTGAACTCAAGCATGAGTTTGAAGACTTGAAGAAGGCTAATGAAGAGTTGTGGAAAAGCCTCATTGAAACCAGTAAAGAGTTGAAGGAGTTAAAAGAAAGAATGGCGGATTTAGATCCAGAGGAAGAACTTAATTCCTGGTCATCAAATAGTATTCGTGTTTGTCCAAAAGGTTGTGCTTGTCATGTTTAACAAAATGTTTAAGTTTAAGGGGGATGTTGGAAATAAACTTAAACATAAATAATCATATGGGTTAATAATGTGGGGTCATTATAAGACATAAGTTAAAGAATATGAAAGGTTAGGAATTGAGGAATATGAAGATCAATGGTCATGTGTTACATGAATTATTATGGGAGTTATAGAAATTCAAAGGTTTATGTAAAGCCTATATAAGAGGCTAGCTATGTAGTGTTTAGATGAAGAGGTTTGAAGATTTGAATAAAGTTCATATTATCGAGTGGTATTTTATCTTTTTCTTCCTACTATCTATTTTTTTAGCATATTTTGGCCCATCATAGTTTCCAACAGGCCCTTAGCTAGCCGATGTTTTAGAAATAAGGACCCTCTTACAATGCTAGTCAAAATCCTAGCTACCCCCTAAGTGGGTTGCGAGTTATTGATCCTTGAGAGATTGATGGTTGACTATACACCTTTCTTTATATTGTTTGTTCCTTTTCCATTATTACCTTAATTTGTCTTGTTTTCCGGCTTATCTACTATGTAGTTTTTATAAATGTCCTTTAATGTTACATGTATTGCTTTGCTTACTAAATTATGATTTATTCATTTTATAAAAAAAAAATTACAAATGAACACAAAAAAAACACTAAGGAAATACAAAACATGGGAAGAACTACCGGGAAAAAACATTAAATAAAAATCCATTTGGAGTGGGAGCTAACTAAAAAATAAAGATACACAAAGCCCATGAAATGGAATGAATTGAGCACACCAATTTTGCAAATATTTGAATTTGAAATTTAAATCACTCAATCAATGATGGAAGACTTTCTATTAATGTCTAATTAGACTTTCATTCATGTTCGATTAATGTTTTCATTTTAATTATCCCTTGATTTCTATAATTAATTTTCTATTTTAAATTTGTCAACAAACTTAGATTTATTTTGTTGTTTATTTATGTTGAATCCAGCCCATTTGTGGGTTAGATGGAATAAATGTGCTCCAAACCCATGATGATGAAAAAAAAGAAGCTATGTCAATAATGTGAAAGGCAAGGTGCAAAATGGTAAATTCAAAGACTAATTATTCTTAATGAATTCTCTCATTCATTAGAGAGTACGAGGAGTGTGTGTGTGATAAGTGGATGAAAAAGTTCAGATCACTCTAGCAAGAATTGAGGGAGAAAAGATGTAATACCCTGAACCTTTGGATAATTACTGAAAAAATATATTTAGGGTATTACTACAGTTGCAGTAAGATTTTTCTACAGAGTAATCTTGTTGAGAAACCCCAAGTGGAAAGAACAAGGACTTAAATGTAAAAGTTTTTAAAAGATTTTGGGTTAAAGAATAAATGAAAAGGATGGACATGAAATGTTTATGGAAACCGAGGACTGAAAGGTAAGATGGAAGGGATCTTTTTAAAATATTGTGTTATAACCTGGGGACCGTTGGGTAATTTGAAAGGACCTTTTGAGAATACTATTTCATAATTCAAGGAGCATTTGGGAGTTTTTCAGGGACTGTTTTGTAAGAAATTATCTTTTCAGGGACTAAAAGTGAATTTCGGCTGAAGAGTTAATTGAGAGAAAAATCTAGAGCTTGTGTTGTTCATCTTCTTCTCCACCATTTTGCTACAGTAACCCGAGAGTTAAAAAACAAAAAAAAAATGAAGAAATGAGAGGAAAATAGGATATTTGAGGTGGAGAACTTGGAGATCGCCGGAGAGAGTTCGCCGGAGTCCTTGGTAAGGTTTATTTCGGTTTAAATGATGTATAAATTTTAATTAAAAAGCTTGAGCAACCATGCTAAATTTTAGCTTGTTTTTATGAGTTTAGTTTGGTTTTGAATGGTAAAAGCATGGTTTATTGTTGATTGATGTTGAATACTTGAAGTTATTTGGAAAAATACTTGTATTTGTGATGAATCTAGCTTGAATAGAGGATGAGATTTTCGGTTTCTATCGTAGTAATTACTGTAGCACCGAGATTAGGGGTTTGGTTTAGTTAATTAAGTTGATGATTATGATGATTAGGAGTTTAGATAATGGTTAAATGATAATGGTTAGATTGAAATGGGTTGAGTTAGCCAAGTTGATTTGGTTGGATCAAACCAAGTTGGAATTGAATTGGTTGAATTGAATTGATTTGGTTGAGATGGGCTGATCAAATCAAGTTGAGATGGTTTGGGTTTGGTTCAGTTGATTTGGGTTAAGGGTTTTTGGACTGAACCAAGTTGATTCAATGGATTTTTGAATAAGAATTGAGTTGGTTCAAGCTGGTTCAGTTTGATTGAGTTTGGTTCAGTGCAATTAAGCTTGGTTCAGTGCAATTGAGCTTGGTTCAATGGAATTGAGGTTGGTTCAGGTTGGTTCAGAATGGTCTAGCCCAAATTGAGTTGGCTTAAGTGCAATTGGAGACCAATTTGATTATGCAAGGTCGGGGTTTGAACCGATTGGAGTGAGTGAGCCCAATTAAAGAGTCGGGTTATTGCTTTTCATGTATTTTTCTCGTTGGGTTCCATTATGTGTTTTTAGTTGTCATAATTGTTTATTTATTTTTATTATGTTATCCTCGTTAGGTGTTGATTAGACTTGGGAGGGAGTTCGAGGTCTAGCAAGAAACCCAAGGAGACAGGGTGAGTTAGTAGTGGCTATTATTTTTAAATAAATAAATTATTATTATTATTTTGAAATAATTGTTTAATGGCTAGTATTTTGGAAATAAATGTTTAAGTATTTCATTTTATCATGTTTAATTGCGTATAAGGTCGAAATATACTTATATTTATTTTCCTACGATGTGCCATGATAATCGTATAGATACATCAGTTTTGTATAATTATACGTATTTGTGAATAGTGGAAATACATGTATACGTGATTTAATTATTCAATTCATGTATTTATTTTTGGATGGGTACATATGCTGCTTTGATTTGGAATGATTTGTGAAATCATGTGCGCGTATTAAAATGTTTTTACCGACAATATTTGTGGAACTGGTTTTCATTCCTGGTATAGGAATGGTATTATGGATCTTTACTGGTATTATACATTGTTATACTTTTGACATTGGCTTTGTGGAAAATAATGGTTATTTCCATGATGTGAATGCTTGTCCTGGATAAGGATCCTGTGATATGATTTATATCGATTGTATTATTCGTTTGTATCTACTTGATGGTTTTGGACGGTGACGGCGGGCTAAGGCCCGACTCATCTGCGAGAGTGGGTTCCCCACGGGCCAGCCCTTTAGAGGTGGCGTGGTGGACCCGGGTGTTGATTTCTACGAGGGCCGGCTCGGTGGGAGCGTAGAGCCCTGACTAGATATTCATCGGGTAGCCGAGGTCACCGACCGGTAAACCGATGGGTCAACGTTAAGGACATGAGTTCCTCGACGGCTCGAACCCTAGCAGCGCCACGGCGAGGGTTTAGAGAGTTTTCTAGACCATGTTATCGTCGGGTGAGTGTTGGGTATTGCTTTATTTTTGAATTTGAGATTTATGTTATATTTTTTTGAATCGTGATGAGACTGGGACTCACAAAATTTGTGTTTTCCGAGAAAAATCAAATTGATGTTGATTTATGTTGAATTTATGTTTCAAGAGTTCTTTAAGAATTGTATTTTTGCTAGAATTCGGTATTTTTGGAAAAAGTTGGAAAAATTATTTGAGCAGTTGGTATTTATATACTTTATATACATCAGTATTTAAGTATTTAAAATTATTAAGTCACTACCAACCAACTCGAATGTCTGTCAGAGTCTGCAGGAGAAGGACCCTAGATTGCATGTTCGACTATAGTGCTAGTCAGGTTGAGTCCAAGATTGCAGTGGGTCCCATATCTTTCTTTCTATTTATTGTTGTTGTGATCTCGTAGCGGTTAGTACCCGCAAATTTGAATTATCGTATTCATGGTATTTATGTATTTGAACCCCGTAGTTGGTGTAAAAGTTGTAAATTGTGATTTGTAGGTCCGATTTTGTTTAAAAGCAGGGTGTCAGTTTCCAGTTAAAAGGGAATTTTAACTGATGGGTGCCACATTTACCTCAGTAGAAGGGGTGGGTGTGACAAAAGAAATATCAAGAAGAAGAAGAAGAGAAGAAGCTAAGGTTTGAAATTTGCAAGAGAATCAGAGAGTATTAGTACGTATAGTAGGGTTTCTATGCTAAATCAGTGTCTTGCATGGTTTGTATGTATTTGTCGTCTTTGTAGTCTTTACCTATTTCTAGATCACAAAGAGGGATTGTATTCGCACTCTAGAGGGTTGTTTTTGACCTTGGATGGTCTTTAGCCTGTATAGGGGTCACATGAAATTATTCAGGATGCATATGGGTGTCATAGGTGCATATAAAAGGCATTTGGAAGCTATATAGTCAACCATCTCGATTGTATAGAAGACATATGCATAAATAGAAAATTGTTACAGTACCATTAACAATAGTTTTACTACATAACTTTCCGGATAATGTTTTTTTACTATTTCAGCGCAAATAACCTAGACAATTTGATATTAGCATTGCAATATGTTGAGAGGAATAAAATTGAATAATCTCTATTATTCTCTGTACACTTTCTTGATTCTTGTTATTGGGTTGTTTGCTTCGGTAGCAATCCAATTCTCAACGCGAGCTGCGAACCTATTCTCCGCAATCCTATTGCAGCCCATAAAGAGTCAAGCTACCTAATGAAACTGATTTCCAAAATGTTGATCAAGATTTTTGTTGATTTATCAAAAGATGCTCGCCCAGAATTCCATGAACTCAAAAGATTCTCTTTAACAGTAGTGTCAATCGAACTTAACTGTCGTCACTTGCCTAACACACTTTCGTTCAAATCCTCCGAACCGGTTAAAGATTTTCCACCAACTTTTTTTACATATAAAATATTCTTAAACCAACCATTCCAAAACCTGGGTGCCCAAGATCTGGGTTCACTAAATTAGGTACTGTACGTTGGCCAATCTCACAACTTTTATTTGTACACGATGAGGGAAAACTAATTTAATAACTCCTTACGTGAAGACATGCTATTCTTAATGTATAGCTTAGTAAAGTTTCCTCTCTCTCTCACTTTCTGATCATGCACAGTAATACAAACAAGAATGGGTCCCAAGGGCAAATGTAAGAACAGCAACATGAAAAGCAAAAGAAGACACAAACAAGACCCATTCGTTCATTCAAATTTAATGAGTGTTCAATGAAGACTTGATTTTTGCCAGCCATTTAAAAGCACAAGAACAAAAAAAAGAATATTCTAAATACTTTACTTCAGAGCAACGGAAGTACATATATAAATATATTCAGAAAAGAAAAAGTACTAGTCGGTGCATCTAAAGGACTCCATGTATGTCATGAAATCGTTGAACTTCATTCCATAGATTTTGACTTTTGGTCAACATATATAAACTCAACTATAACCTCCTGCGGTCTTATGCCCACCATTACTTGTAAAACAACATGCTCACCATCTCTCTCTCTTTCTTCAACCATGTATATACATCTATAAATAAGCAAGACATTAGATACTTCTCTTCCTCACAACCAAAACATATATAAAGTGATCATCAGGAAATGAGTGTAGAGATCCTCGACGGCGAAACAATACGAAGCTTCGTCGAAGACGAAGAGGCCTTCAACGTTGCCATTCATTTATGGTTCACTGACCTTGACACCAATAATGATGGACGGCTTTCCTACATTGAGTTGAATAAGGAGCTCATGAGCTTGAGGGTGTTTGAAAAGCACTTTGGTGTGGATGACAATGTGTTGAGCCATGAAGAGCTTGTTCAAGTTTATGGTGGTTTGTTTTCAAGCTTTGATCATGATGGTGATGGAGTTGTGGACTTGGATGAGTTTAAGGCTGAGATGAAGAAGATGATGCTGGCTGTTGCCGAGGGGTTGGGATTTTTGCCCGTGCAAATGGTGGTGGAGGAGGGGAGTCTTCTCAAGAGAGCTGTGGAGAGGGAAATAGCTATGAAGATTGCTGCATGAGAGTTGCCTTACGATTTACAACAATTTATATATGTTCTGATTGAAGCCTTTTTGGAGATATTGTTTTTCATGCATTTGATTAAGTTAAGGGATTTATATGTCATTTCTTTAAGATGTTATAGAGTGGAAGTTTATGATGAATAAATGGTGAAATATTTTACTGAGGTTTCAATCTTAATACAAAAACCAAAGGAAAGATTTTGAGAGATGATGATGGTCATGAAGATGAATATTGTCTTAAATTTATGTATATTAATAAATGGTTTTTGTGCATTTTAGTTAATGATCATCAAGAGAATTGCTGATGTACTTTGTATATATACATTGTGTCAAGCTTACCAAGAAACATCTCTTTAGTACTATTCCATGTGTATAATCTCCATCTATTAGTTATTATATTAATTTGGTATAACTTTATCATGATTCACTACTGCAGTATGATCATTAAAAAAGAAGAAAGAACTTGAGAAGTGAAAATTTCCTTCTTCAACACTACAATTTATAATAGTTTTGTTTTTCTCATATATATATATATATATATATATCAAACTTGTAGTTTTTATACAAGGTAATGAAACCCTTTAAGTAATAACACTTTGGGTAGGTTAATTTGTTATTCTTAATTTCTTTTGGGAGTTTCATCTCTCTCTCTCTGATGGAGAGACAAACAAACAATAAAGTAATTAAGAAAAACAGCAATATAGAAAGCAAGAGAATATAA
Organism: Dioscorea cayenensis subsp. rotundata; assembly: GCF_009730915.1. Taxonomy (NCBI): domain Eukaryota; kingdom Viridiplantae; phylum Streptophyta; class Magnoliopsida; order Dioscoreales; family Dioscoreaceae; genus Dioscorea; species Dioscorea cayenensis. The sequence continues at coordinate 1,185,825 of NC_052473.1, forward strand.
AAATAAGACGTATATTCATTAATGCATGAAACATCTCTCCAGGTTTCCATGTGTCTATAATCTGATCTCCATCCCTGTGACTTATGATGTTAACTTGGTACAACTCTGTCTTGATTCACTGCATTATGATAAGAAAAGACTCTTATACACCAATACTGTGCTCCCAAAGAATGGTCAAAGGGTTTAGGGAACTTTTTATCAGTGCAATTTGCTACATCAATCTTCTGGCTTGGAAGTAACAACATTATATTCAATACCACTTATTTATCACATCTATCATTAATCTATAAAATTAATCATTTATTTATTGGTTGGATTAATACAGACTTGAGAAAGTGCTATCGATAATTAAAAAAACCTTAATTTTGTAGGGGCACTTAGCAATTGTTTAAGAAATAAAAACGCTCTTATAGTGCTGGTCAGAAACCTAGCAACCCCCAAAATGGGCTGCTAGATATTGATGTCTGAGGGATTGCTCATTAACTACAACACCTTTCTTTCTATTGTCTGTTCTCTTTTCATTACTGGTTTTGTCTTTTCTTTTAGACTTATTTACTTTGTAGTTTTTATAACTGTTGTTTAATGTTGCATATATTGTTTTGCTTAATAAATTATGATTTATTCATTTTTATCAATACAAAAAGAACACAAAAACACTAAGGAAAATATAGAACATGGGAAGAACTACCTGGAAAAAAACATTAAATACAGACCCATTAAAAGTGGGAGCTAACTAAAAAACAAAGATACATGCACAAAGCCCATGAGATGGAATGAATTGAGCACACCCATTTGGAAAATATTTGAATTTGAAATTTAAATCACTCAATGAACGATGGAAGACTTTTGTTGCATGTGATCTCATTTGATCCTCCTAATCTTTGGGTGTTCATTTCTCTGGTGGCCACAAATATTTGTAACTTATATCGCTATGGCTATAAATATTTTTTTGTAACCATATGATCACATAACTTTTTTCTAGTAGCACCCGTGCCCATAAAAGCATGTTTGGAGGCTATTTTCGGTGACTTAGCTGACATGGAACCCCTCCACGTCAGCCAAGTCACTTGGAATAGCCCCTCCATGTTAGCTAAATCATTGGAAATAGCCTCCAAACAACTTTTTATGGCCACGAGTGCTACCGAAAAATAGTTATGTGATCATCCAGTTACAAAAAAAACATTTGTGACCACAGCGATATAAGTTACAAATATTTGTGGCCACCAGTGAAATGAAGCCTATCTTTGGTGGTTATTATTTACTAATGATTATTTTGTAGTTTTGATAGAATTGATAATGTTGATAGGGTTAGTTAGGAGTTTATTATGTTTTACTTTATATAGCTATTTGAATTATGAATGGAGGGGAAGAAGAATAATTACGCTCTCATCTTTTTTATCTTATTTCTTTGTTCCTATCTCCCTTAAATCTCTCTCTTTCTCTATCTCTCTTCCTATCTTTTTTCAATTTTCTTCAGACTGTGACCTTGGCCGGCATCAACTTTCCATTCATGTCTGATTACACTTTCGTTTATGTTCGATTAATGTTTTCATTTTAATTATCCCTTGGTTTCTATAATTAATTTTTTATTTTAAATTTGTCAAGAAACTTAGATTTATTTTGTTGTATCTTTATTGAAGGCCAGCTTTGTAATCATTTTAGGTGGAATAAAATTGAATAATCTATATTATTAATTCTCTCTACACTGTCTTGGTTCTCATTATTGGGTTGTTTGCTTCAGTAGTAATCCAATTCTCAAGACGAGCTCCGAACCTATTCTCCGCAATCCTACTCCAGCCCATAAAGAGTCAAGCTACCCACTGAAACTTATTTGAAAAATGCTTAGAGCGAACCAGTGCTCAAGTTAGTTATTGATGTATGAAAAGATGCTTAACCAGAATCCCATGAACTCAAAGATTCTCTTTACCGTTGGCCAATCGATCTTAATTTATAACCATCATCACTTGCCTAACACACTTCGGTTCAAATCCTCCGGACCGGTTAAAGATTTTCCACCAACTTTTTTTTACATATAAAATTTACTTAAACCAACCAAACAAAAACCTGGGTACCCAAGATCTGGGTTCACAAAATTAAGTACTGAATGTTTGGCCAATCTCACAACTTTTATTTATGAGTAATGCTATTCATCCTGAAATATGTTCTTCGTTAGAGGTGGAAGAAGAGAGTTTTGAAATGGTTTTTTTTTTTTACATTCTGAATGTTAACTTTGGTCTTCATGGACTTTCAAGTACGTCCATGCATACAGAAAGAACGGCACGTTTCCAACACAACTTACATCATTTCATGCTAAAAGATAAAACAAAGAACACAGACGTGACTAAAGTCACATTCATTACAAACTCTTAATATTAAAAAGGACACTTCAACATATACCAGGTTTCTCCATTGGTGCTTCTTTTAAGTTGTCTTCATTAGCTGTTGGTCAGAGCATTCTCCTCTTTTCTCATTGGTCAAGGCCATGTGAGCCATGCGAAGCTTCCAATCACTCTCAACTGCCTCGCTTGATTGGAACTCACATACGCCCAACAACGTTGTGATGAACCACTGTTTTTGAACTCCCAACGGTTTAGTGAAGATGTCAGTTATTTGCATATTGGTGTTACAATGCTCCAACTTAATCACGCCATCAAAGACCAGATCACATATATGATGAAAAACGTATGTCGATATGTTTTATCCTTCCGTGAAACTCTGGGTTCTTCACAATAGCAATCGCTGATCTGTTGTCGCACCAGCTGATGGTTGGCTTGCTTTGCTTTAGTCCACAATCACCTAATATTCTTTGCAACCAAATGACCTCATAGGCAGCAGTGGTGGATGCTACATACTCTGCCTCGATGGTGGATAATGCTATATTGCCCTATTTTTTTTTTAGCCCCATGAGATAGCCCTTGTCCCCAGATTGAAAATCATCCCTGTAGTGCTTCTCTTATCCTCTATCAACCCAGCCCAATCACTATTCGAGAATCCCTGCAACTCACATCCAGTGTTCCGGGAGTACCATATTTCAAACCCTATCGTTCCGGACAAGTATCTCAAAATTCATTTTCCTACTCCAAGATGGTGTTTTGTTGGAGCATTCATGAATCTAGATAGCATCCCTACAGCAAAGGAAATGTCCAGACGTGCATGTGTTAGATAGAGAAGCCTTCCTATTAAACTCCTATAACTCTTGACATCAACCTCGCCCGTTCCATCATTCATTTGCAATTTCTCATTCAGGTTCATTGGAGTAGGGGCCATCTTGCAATGCTGCATTTTAAACGGGTTGAGTATGTCAACTGTATACTTCTTTTGAGATACAAAAATACCCTCTTCGTTCTGCTTCACCTTGACCCCAAGAAAGTAGTTTAACACACCAAGATCAGTCATTTCAAAAGTCTTCTTCATGTCTTCCTTAAATTCTTCTATCATGGCATGAGATGAGCTCATATAGACGATATCATCAATGTAAATACATACGATCAATGTATTGTCATCCTTTCCCAGTTTTTTATAAAGAGTGTGCTCGTTTTGGCTCCTCTGAAATCCTTGTTGTAACAAGTAGCCATAAATCTTCGCGTACCACACCCTTGACACTTACCTCAGTCCATACAACAATTTCCTTAGTTTAAAAACCTTCTCCTCACTTCCTTGCGTTACATAGCCAGCAATTTGTTTGATGTAAACTTCTTCAAGAATTTCATTATTAAGGAAGGCGGATTTAACATCGAAATGATACATGGTCCACTTCATATGTGTAGCAATGGCAAACAAAACTCGCACAGTCTCCATGCGAGCCACCGGCACAAACACTTCTTTGAAATCAATCCCCGGTTGTTGGGTGTACCCTTTGGTGACCAAACGGGCCTTGTGCTTCTAGATTTCACCACTCGATAGATATTTTGTTTTGTATACCCATTTCAGTCCGATAACCTTCTTACTTTTGGATAGTTGCACCAACTCCCACGTGTTATTCATTTGGATTGCGTTAAGCTCTTCATTCATAGCCTCCTTCCAAGCTTGGATCTTGACCACATCTTCAAAGTTAACAGGACCTGCAGCATGCAAAGCAAACATACAGTTCTCATAAACATCTTTCAAGTTCCTCACATTACTTGCAGGAGATCTGTCAGTTGGTGCAAAATGAGTTGTTTCTCTTTCCAGTGTGTTGGTGTCTAAGTGTTCATGTTCTTCACTTGTACAGTTGTTATGATGTCTTGCATCTTCATTGCCAACAGTAAGGGATTCTTCATTTGCTGGTGATTCAAAGATTGCATCATGGGATGCATGGCTTGTAGGATTGACTTCAAGTGATGTTGCTTGAGTAATCAGTGCAATTGACTCCCAGTTCCATTAAGCGCTTTCATTGAATACAACATCCCGACTTACAACCACTTTGTGGGTGATCAGATTATATAGCTTGTACACCTTTGATTGAGTGCAATAACCAATGTGTATACACTTCTCCAATTCTTCATCTAGTTTGTGAAGCTTTTTCACTGGAATTAAAGAGTGTGTGATGCATCTGAAAACACGCAAGTGACTCACCAGCGGTTTCATGCCATTCCATACCTCATATGGAGTTTTGCCTATCACTGCATCCGTGGGTGAAATGTTCATTAAGTAAACAGCAGTCATAACTGCCTCTGCCCAGAAAGTATTTGGAAGGCCGCAACCTCTCAACAAGGACCGTGATATTTCAACTATACGCATGTTTTTCCTCTCCACTACCCCATTCTGTTGGTGGTGGTGGCGGTGATGGTGGGGTGTGTGTGTGTGTGTGTGTGTGTGTGTGTGTGTGTGGGGCGTAAGGCGCTATGAATTCACGTCGGATGCCATAATCTTCACAAAAGGAGTTAAATTCTTTGTTTAAGAATTCTCCACCTTTGTATGTACGCAGAGCTTTGACTACATGACCTGATTGTTTTTCAGCAAAAACTCTGAATTTTTAGAAACATTCGAAGGCATCAGACTTGCATTTGGTGCAAAATATCCAACTCATTCGACTGTGATCGTCAACAAGAAGTAGAAAGTACCTGCTGCCTCATAGAGATTCAGTGTTCATTGGCACACAACGTCAGCATGTACAAGCTGAAGAACATCAGTGGCTCTCCATGAATTTCCAAACTAGAATGGCAGCCTTGCATTCTTCCCTGCTATGCAGTCTTCACAATTCTTTAATTCAGCAACCTTTGGCATACCCTTCACTATATCTCTGTCTGCCAGCAGTTTCAAACTCTTGAAATTCAAGTGGCCGAATCTTATGTGCCATAGACTTGAAGTTTCATGGAAGTTCATAGCTACATTTGCTCTTCCCAAGGTCGAGATATCTAGTGGGAACATATTATTCCTTGTTTTAGTTATTTTAATTAGCTGCACTCCATTCCTTGAATCACATATAGTGCATGTATTGCCTTCAAACATCACCACATACCCATTAGATGCCATTTGTCCAACGCTCAAGAGATTATGAGCCAACCCATATACATATTAAACATCATGAAGAAGCTTTTCTTTCCCTTCAAATGCCTTGAGAACAACCGTTTCCTTACCTTCAGCTCGCATTTCTTTGTTGTCGCCAAGCCGAACAATTTGTTTGTGAGATGTGTTTAAGCTTTTAAAGAGTTGTCTTGCACCGGTCATATGGTTACTGCAACCACTATCTATAATCCATACTGAGTCCGTAAATTCATCAGACTCATGGTTCACCATGAAGAGGTTAGCCTCTTTTTTCTCTTCCGTGACCAACGATGCTCCTTTGTCTCCTTTGTCTTCATTCATATCTCTGAACCAACAATCAGCTCGTATGTGACCATAATGTTTGCACATGTAACATTGTATAATCCCTTTGTAGGGTCTGTGACTTCCTCTTTCTCTTGACTGGTCAGCATCCCTTGCTCTTCCTCGAACACGGCCCCTTCCACGAGCCCAGCTTCTCCCTCTCCCTTTATATTGGTACTCACAGGGTAAATTTTTCATGTGGTCACTGTGTTATGGCTGATTTTTATTTTGGTCATTGTATCTCAATTTGTTTCTTTTTGGTCATTAGATATTAATTTGTTTTCACCGGTTAGTCACTTGGGGCTTTCCGGCCAAATATAGATAACGTGGCGGCCGGAAATGCCACGTCACTCTTTTTATATTTTTCCTCATCCCGACTGGAGAGAGGTCAGCGACTCAGCTCACTTAAAGAAAGAGTGACGTGGCATTTCCGGCCGCCACGTCATCTAAATTTGGCCAGAAAATCCCAAGTGACTAATTGGTGAAAACAAATTAATATCTAATGACCAAAAAGAAACAAATTGAAACACAATGACCAAAATGGAAATCAGCCATAACATAGTGACCACATGAAAAATTTACCCGGTACTCACATCCTTCCTTTATCTTTAGACCTTCAGTCCTCACATACAGCACCGTTTCATCAACTAGATCTATTTGACTAAGTTTGCGTGCTTCATTAGCTTCGAGAGACCCACTGAGTTCATCCATAGTGAGCTTGGTGGGGTAAGTATCACTGGTGGCCACAAATGTTTCATAAGTATAACGTTGTAGACACACGCTTTTTAGAGCGATGTGGCTAAAGCTTGTCTCCGATCACACTCATGGCCACTAATTCATGTTTGGGGGCTGTTTCCGACGAAAGTGCTGAGGTGGCCAATTATAGAGCCATCCACGTCGAACGCCACCTCGAAAGACCTTCGGCGGAAACAGCCCCTCAAACATGAAATTGTGGCCATGAGTGTGACCGAGACAAGTTTCGTGACACACGTCATTACAAAACGTATGTGCTAGCAGTATATTTACTGTAAAACATTTGTGGCCACCAGTGATACTTACCCGAGCTTGGTGAGGTCCTTAATTTGATTCCTCGATAGCCACAACAACATGATTAAACTTCGAGCCTAGGTGGCGCATCACTTTGCCAACGACCATGCCTTCTGTTAATGTGTCTCTAAGGGCTCTCATTTGGTTTGCCATCTCAACAACTCGAGTAATATAGCTGTGTACACCCTCATTGTTCTTGATGCGAAGGTTCTCGAACACTTATCAGAGGGTCTGTAGTTTGACGGCCATGACCCTTGAAGTCCCTTGGTACCCCGTCTTCAAAGATTCCCAGGCTTCGTGTGTTGTGCTTGCAGCCGCAACCCATGAAAACAAGGACATGTGTATGGCTTGTTGTATGAGATACAAGCCATGATCATCCTTCTTCTTATTTTCTTTCACAGTTGCTTCATTTCCTTCCTCCGAGAAACCTTTCTCCACCAAATCCCAGAGATCATGAAACCGGAACATAATTTTCATCATGATACTTCAATGTTCATAGGCTTCACTGTCGAAAACCAGTAGAGAAGTCTGGGAGATGTTTCCGGAGTTGCTTCTTGCCGCCATAAGAGTTGCTTGTCATTCAGTTGATCTTGGCCATGAGAGAAGTGGGCTTCGTCGGATCATGAGAAGCTCTAATACCACTGTTCTTCGTTAGAGATGGAAGAAGAGAGTTTTGAAATGGTTTGTTTTTTTTTTTTTTTACATTTTGAATGTTAACTTTGGTCTTCATGGACTTTCAAATACATTCATGCATACAAAAAGACCGGCATGCGTTTTAACACAACTTACACCATTTCATGCTAAAAGATAAAACAAAGAACACAGACGTGACTAAAGTCATATTCATTATAAACTCTTAATATTAAAAAGGACACTTCAACATATACCAGGTTTCTCCATTGGTGCTTCATTTAAGTTGTTTTCATTAGCTGTTGGTTAAAGCATTCTCCTTTTTTCTCATTGGTCAAGGCCGTGTGAGCCATGTGAAGCTTCCAATCACTCTCAACAAAATAGTGTCCCACCCGAATATAACACCTGAGGTGGGGTTGCCATACAACTCCGGTTGCAAAAAATACAACTCTGAAAATGGGTTCCTTCAAAATTTTATTAGGGACACTATTTCAGAACACTGTATTGAAATGAATAGCATTACTCTTTATTTATAACCGGTGAGGAAAAATAATTAAGAACTCCTTACATTATGGATATGCCATTCTTAATGTGTATCTTAGGGTCTGTTTGTTTTGCAGGATTTGCAAATACTGGATGTGGAAATCCCTGGATTTTAGAAATTTCATGTTTGTTTGATAGGATTTCAAAGGTTTTTGTATTTTAAGATCCCAAAAATGAGGGATTTTGGAATTCGGCCAAAATGGCCGAATTCCAAAATCCATGAGAAAAGAATCCCTCACATGGGACTCACGTGAGGGATTCACGGGATTTGTGCTCGTCCTCCATCAACTGTCCTCCCCCTTCTTCTCATCGCTGGCCTTTCTCATCCGAAATCTTTTCTCTTCCGATTGCGCATCATTGGCCGAGCAACAACGGCGACAACTTGATTGTTCGTCTTCTTTTCCTCCATCTTCTTCTCCATTTTTTTTGTGGTTTGGTGTTTATTTTTTTTTTAAATTTTTGATTTGGGTTTTTTGCGATCTTTTTTAGGTTTTGGGTGATATTTTTGAACGAGTTGACGAAGAGTGCGGTGCCGGTGCCGGCGCCGGCCGAGGAGCAAAGGTGAAAAATCCTACATTATTCTTGCTCATCTACTTCTCATCTTCTTTTTCTCTTTTGGCTGTTTTTATTTTTTAATTTTTTTTGTGGATATTTTTTCTGGATATTTTTCAATTTTTTTTAATTTTTCATGTCCTTGTTTCCGAAGGGTAAGCGAACTCCTCACTCTGATTCGATCCAAGTCTCGAATGCTTATTCTTTTTTTGCTTTGATATGATTTCGTCTTTGATTTTGGTTATTGGAAAAGGATTGTTCTGCTGTCCGATCTGGTGTTGTTTGATGCTATTTTTTTTCTCTGGTTTGATGGTCACATGTTGTTGATCTGAAAAAAGTGATGTTCTAAGGTTTGATTTGATTTTCATGTTTGTCTTTGAGGCATTGTTTGGCCTGTAGATCCAGAGGCGTTGGATTTGGATAATTTCTTTTGTGCATGAAGAATCTTGTTGCTTCAAGTACGTTCACCATCTCTTATAAACAAAGGCAACTAGATTTTTTTACTGAACACTAGTGTGTATAATGGATATAAACAAAGGCATGCACTTGAAATGCTCTAGCTTTTATGCAACTTCAAGTACGTTCACCATCTCCATGCTTTTCATGGTCCCACATGACGATAACTAGCAATACATACATCTTCATACAAGTAGTCTTAATTAGTATATATATATGTTACTCATCTTTTCATGAACAACATTACAAAAACTTTGATGCATCATTCACACACATGTATATATAAATACTTGCATTTATAGATCCCACTTTCACTCTAGTGCAATTATATGACATGCAGTCTTATATACATTTACCATGCATCCTATAAACCTCAAATAGTGGAACCTAAAGTCATCAGTAGTATACAAATCAAACAAGGACTGTGACACTAAATATATATATATATATAGACACACACACACCACTTTGTATGTATATATTTTATATTAATGAGACATGTTGTTTGGCATGTTTGTTTAAATTGGCCTTGTGGCAACAACTAGCATGGCTGTGTTTCTTTACGGAGTATTAGCTAATATATATATGTACAAGTTGGTGAATGGTGAAGCTCAGAAAATGATGTTAATTTTGAGGATCATTCAGAAAAATGTATAGGTACCACATGTATCTTTAGATATAAATATATTTTTTGCCCATACTGTTGTCATCTTATTTTATTTTATTTTATCATCACAATGATGTATATATAGTTGTTGGCCATTCTACTTTCAACTTAATTATCAAACCATAAAATGAACATGAAAGTACAGAGGAAAGGATGTTGGGTGTTTGAAAAGTAATTGAAAATGCAACAATTTGTTACATATATACGTAGCTAGTTTTAAAATAGTAATACTCAATATTGTGTTTTGAAGATTTTATCATATTTTATGTTTATTATGTTTTTGGGGTGATTTTTTTTTTACTTTTAAAAGGTTTGAAGATATGAATGATTCTATGAATAATTAGGAATAGAATAAGTTTTTTTAATAAGTTAGAAAAATGTTTTGTGACCATTTTGAATGTTTTACATGTAAACATTTCTTAATGTTTATCATTATGTTATAGCTTATAGTTAATTATTTCATTGTTACTAATTACATATTAGATGGAAAATTTCAAGAACGAAGATGATGAACTATACCTCATGCAACTAACAATATTGGTGGCCGCCTACACCGCGTTATCATGGATTCGGAACAAAAGACATAGAATTCCTAGAGAACCATCACGTGAAAGATTAGAAATACGGAGAAAATATTTGTCTAGATTTATAGATGGGAATGATGATACTAGTATTAACATGGTGCAAATGAACAAATCTACATTTTTTAACCTATGCTCAATATTACACGGAAAAAGGACTTGTACGGGATACACTGCACATGAGCATTGAGGAGCAATTACTAATGTTCTTGCACACCATAGGACACAACGTGCGCAATCGTGTTATTGCACATAATTTTTGTAAGATCCGGTGAAAGCTGTTAGTAGATATTTCAATCACATGTTGTTCACAATTGGTGAAATGCAGCATGAATACGTGCGGCCACCAAGTTCTCAAACCCCACTTTATATAGCAACAAGGAGAACATTGTACCCTTATTTCAAGGTATTGTTATGTTAGACTTCAAACAATTGTATTTTAGTAGGATGAATTCTAACATATAGTATTCAATAATAGGATTGTGTTGGGGCCTTAGATGGGACACATATTCATGCTTCTGTCCCAACATCTGAAGTTGCAGCCTTTCGAGGAAGAAAACCTTACCCAACTCAAAACGTCCTTGCAGTTGTGGATTTTGACCTTCGTTTTACTTTTATTCTCGCTGGTTGGGAAGGATCTGCACATGACTCTTTAGTTCTTCGTGATGCACTAGAACTAAAAAGTTCCGAAAGGTATCTTTTAAGTATAGTGTAGACAATTAACTAAATATAACAACTCGAACTTATTAAAAGTTATTTTTAACTCTTGTAATTAGGAAAAATACTACTTGGTTGATGCTGGTTACGCCACACGACCCGGTTTTATACCCCCTTACAGGGGTGTAAGATATCACTTGAAGGAGTTCGGGTCCCGAACACCTGCAAACGCCAAGGAATTGTTTAATCTAAGACATTCATCTGCGCGTACCTCCATCGAGCGTGCATTTGGTTCTTTAAAGAACCGCTTCAAGATCCTCGCTTCTAGGCCTTTTTTCCCATTCAAGACACAAGTGGATCTCGTACTGGCATGTTGTACTTTACACAACTACATCCTCACCGGTGGTCATGATGAATTTATTCCCTCGGAGGAAGATTGGGTACCACAACGTGTTTCACAAACCACTGCTCGGGACCAAAGAGAAGAAGCACAAGAGTGGGCTGCTCGTCGTGATCAAATTGCAATTGAGATGTGGGCGAACAAGTAGTTATATTGACATGTTCATATGTTAAATTTTGTATCATTGTTGAATGACCACTTTCTATCTTCCATTATCAAGTTATGTATGATTGAATATCTTGACTGTATGCTTAAATAGAATCTCACCCTCTTGATTCATGAATAATTTAACAAATAATCGTATATTTACTTTAATAGTATATTAACAAATAATCTTTGTTCGTAATAACTATAGAAATCTTTTTTTAAAATAACTAATCCACTATCTCCAACATTAACTTTATCACAATTAAATATTTTTAACTATATCATAATTGTTTTATTTAAATAATTAAATTTCAAAATAAATAACTATAATTATTTAAATAATTTAAAATATATTTGAAAATTTTATATAGTGAGATTTTATCTTTAAAATTTTTTTAAGAGCCTTATCTATTAATATAATATAATATTGATATAATTATTATATCCATCAATTTAATAAATAATTAATGTTTTATATTTTTTTATAATAAATTAAGTATATATTAATTATATTAATTATATAATATATATATTAATTATTTATAATATTAGGGTGGGGGTAACTATACTATGGGTGATCATAACATATAATTCAAGCAAATACAACAAACCAAACAGCATGTTTTTCAAATCCAAAATTTATAAATCCCTCCAACCAAACACGAGTTCCGTGATCCCCAGCATTACAAATACATCCAACCAAACACTAGATTTAACTCTCCTGAATTTACAAATCCAAGAATTTTCAAATACAAATCCACTGCATTTTCAACTACATCCAACCAAACGCCTCCTTAGTAAAGTTTCCTCTCTCTCTTTCTGATCATACACAGTACTCTCTCACTTTCTGATCATACACAGTAACACAAACAAGAATGGGTCCTAAGGGCAAATGTAAGAACAGCAACATGAAAAGCAAAAGAAGGCACAAAGAAGACCCCATTCGTTCATTCAAATTTAATGGTGTTCAATGAAGACTTGGTCTTTGCCAGTCGTTTGAAAACATAGAAAAAAAAAAAAAGAATATTCTAAATGCTTTACTTCAGAGGAACGGAAGTACACACATATATATATATATATATTCAGAAAAGAAAAAGTACTAGTCGGTGCATTTAAAGGACTCCATGTATGTCATGAAATCGTTGAACTTCATTCCATAGATTTTGACTTTTGGTCAACATACAAATCAACTATTACCTCCTGTGGTCTTATGCCCACCATTACTTCTAAAACAACATGCTCACCATCTCTTTATCTCTTTCTTCAACCATGTATACATCTATAAATAAGCAAGACAATAGATACCTCTCTTCCTCACAACCAAAACATATATCAAAGTGATCATCAGGAAATGAGTGTAGAGATCCTCGACGGCGAAACAATACGAAGCTTCGTCGAAGACGAAGAGGCCTTCAACGTTGCCATTCATTTATGGTTCACTGACCTCGACACCAATAACGATGGCCGTCTTTCCTACATTGAGTTGAATAAGGAGCTCATGAGCTTGAGGGTGTTTGAAAAGCACTTTGGTGTGGATGACAATGTGTTGAGCCATGAAGAGCTTGTTCAAGTTTATGGAGGTTTGTTTTCAAGCTTTGATCATGATGGTGATGGAGTTGTGGACTTGGATGAGTTTAAGGCTGAGATGAAGAAGATGATGCTGGCTGTTGCCGAGGGGTTGGGGTTTTTGCCCGTGCAAATGGTGGTGGAGGAGGGGAGTCTTCTCAAGAGAGCTGTGGAGAGGGAAATAGCTATGAAGATTGCTGCATGAGAGTTGCCTTATGATTTATAACAATTTATGTTCTGATTGAAGCCTTTTTGGAGATATTGTCTTTCATGCATTTGATTAAGTTAAGGGATTTAAATGTTATTTATTTAAAGATGTTATAGAGTGGAAGTTTATGATGAATAAATTTTGAAGTTTTTTTACTGAGGTTTCATTTTTAATACAAAAACCAAAGGAAAGTTTTTGAGAGATGATGCTGGTCATGAAGATGATTGTCTTAAATTTATGTACAATATTAATGAATGGTTTATGTGCACTTTAGTTAATGATCATCAAGAGAATTGTTGATGTACTTTGTATATATACATTGTGTCAAGCATACCAAGAAACTAACATCTCTTTAGTACTTTTCCATGTGTATAATCTCCATTATCTATTAGTTAATATATTAATTTGGTATACCTTTATCATGATTCACTACTGCAATATGATCATTAAAAAAGAAAGAACTTGAGAAGTGAAAATTTCCTTCTTCAACACTACAATTTATAATAGTTTTGTTTTTCTCATATATATATATATATATATATCAAACTTGTAACTTTTATACAAGGTAATTAATGAAACCCTTTAAGTATTAACACTTAGGGTAGGTTTGTTATTCTTAATTTCTTTTTGGAGTTTAGTCTCTCTCTCTCTCTCTCTCTCTCTCATGGAGAGACAAATAAACAATAAAGCAATTAAGAAAAACAGCAATATAGAAAGCAAAAGAATATAATAAAAATAAGACGTATATTTCATTCATGCATGAAACATGCAGCTCTATATTATATTCATGCATGACATGATCCAATTAAGCAAACTCAAACTAAACCATCAAAAGTGTTTCAAACTAGTGCTCACTTACGTACATATGTTCTCTTTCTATGAATACTGATAAATGCTAATGGTTTTAGTCCATAGGAACATAAAAGAAAATCTAAAGATTATGCTTTTGATCAGCAAATAAATTCACTTATATTGCAAAAAGAAAATGCACAAATAAGTCGGTGCGTCTTATGTTGACCTTTCATGACATGTTGGACAATGGGTTTTGACTTGGTAGGCTCAACCATTACCTTTCTTGTATGTCCTATTCTGTGGTCATATGCCCATATATTATAAAACAACATGCTCACCAACTTCCTCATCTCTTCAATTAACTAAGTATTTATAAATAAGCAACAAAAAACACCATCTCTTCCTCACAACCAAAACATATATATATCAGAGTGATTATCAAGAAATGAGTGTAGAGATCCTCGACGGTGAGACAATTCGAAGCTTTCGTCGAAGACGAAAGAGGCCTTCAACGTCGCCATTGATTTATGGTTTGCCGACCTCGATACCAATAACGATGGCCGTTTGTCGTTTGTTGAGTTGAAGAAGGAGATCATGAACTTGAGGGTGTTTGAAAAGCACTTTGGAGTGGATGACAATGTGTTGAGCCATGAAGAGCTTGCTCAAGTTTATGGAGGTTTGTTTTCAAGCTTTGATCATGATGGTGATGGAGTTGTGGACTTGGAGGAGTTCAGGGCTGAGATGAAGAAGATGATGTTGGCCGTTGCCAATGGGTTAGGGTTTTTGCCGGTGCAAATGGTGGTGGAGGAAGGGAGTTTGCTGAAGAGAGCTGTGGAAAGAGAAAGAACTATGAAACTTGGTGCATGAACATGAACGTGAACACACCACCAGAGGATTTTTAAGTAATTTGAATTTGATGTTAATCACTGTGTTTAAGTGTTTTATTATACTGTTTTGGAGATGATTATGAGGAATAAATGGTGGGTTGTTATTTACTAATTAAGCCATGGTTTATCATGATCTCATGCATTTTAATGGGGATAGATAGAGATCAAATTATAGTCAGAATGCACCTATATTTATTTACTTTTTTTTTTAATTACAAATACTGTATTATAAAAAATTTGCATATCTTCATATATTATATATACATCATGCTTATTAGGACACTATAATTAAAATAAATGAAATTATGTAGTGATCAAGGGAAGCTAGATTCCTGAGATTCCTGAGATTTTGAGCGGTTAGTTTATTTGATCATTAGAATTGATCAGAGTGGGAATTTATCTTGTATTTGGTTGCATAAACTATTGTTCTTTAATTCATTGTTTTGCTTATTCTTATATATATATAGATATATATAGATATATATATATACATGTAGCTCGGAAGCTTGTGAAGGACAGTATACATAAAATACCTTTATTTTCTCAAATATATACCCACTGATAGGACTGCAAATAAATCAAGCCACTTGAGAGTTACTCAAACCCTCCGCTCAAAGAAAGCTCATTCATCAAATAAATGTGCCGAGCTCGACCTTAACTTTTGAGCTATAATTATTAATTAAATGAGCTGAGCTACAGCCATATACTGTTTCACTCATTAAGGCTAGCAAACCTACTAATTAATAAGCTTGATAAATGAGCAAAGCTTGTGATAATTAAAGGTTTGTAAAAAAGCTCGTGAGCATACCAATGAGCCTGCTTAATAAGTTTGCTAAATGTATATTTTTTGTTTTAAGTACAAATGGATACATATATTAAAAAATAATTTATTAATAATAGTCATTATAATTTATTATATTAAAAAAATATAAAATCTACGTAAATTAATTTTTATAAATTTAAGTGGAATCTTAAAAATACTAGTACTCACTCTTAAATTATATATTAATATGTTTAATAAAATTGAGCAGAAAAAATTTTTATGATAAATGAATTTTTTTAGTTTAGTTTGAGCTCAGCTCATTTTTTTATCGGAAATGAACTTCATTTAAGCAGAGCTTGAACTCACTCAGCTCGTTTTTATTATAAATAAACTTTTTTTCAAATCGAGTTTGAGTTTAATTTTACTAGCTTGAGTCAGGCTCAAACATACAAGTTTGGGCTCGAATCTTGCTCAAGCCTACAGTTAATTTTATTGAGTTAAATTTGAACACTTTCAAAGCTTGGCTCTGGTCTGCTTGTTTGCACCTGGCCCCTACCTACTGACTCTTGAATACAAAAAAGCTGCACTTTTATCTAGTTTATTCATTTCATTTTCTCTTATTTTATTTTATGTTGTTGGTTTTTATGATCTCACTAGAGCTGGATGTTATTGCAAGCTTCCCTGGCCCTTGTCCCAACTAGCAGTAATTTTAAAACACATAATTAAGTTTAAAGGGAAAATAGATAAAATGAAAGATCTTGTGCTCTTTTTATACATATTTTTTTCTTATATGGATGTATTATGTATATTGAATTTTTTATTAAATTAACTAAAGTTCTTTTAACTTCAAAACCTACTCAATTTACCGCTCCCAATCAAATAATTATTTTTTTATAAAATAAATAAATCACTAATTTATTAAAAAAAAATAACCACAAAGCACAGTACAATAAAATAAATTGACAAAAAACTAAAAAACGGTAAACCGGACAAACTGGACAAAAGGAAAAAAAAACTACCAATGAAATTAAATAAACACAAAAGGGATAATCACCAAAAGTGAAAGCTCCCAAACAAAACTAATAAATAAAACGACAAAAAATAAGACAAGGAAAAACGCATATGAGTTAGAAGTGTCTATCATGCAACAACAAACGGTTGATTCAAGTTGTTAGAGAGAGTGACTCACTCCAATGGGTGGTGAGTGGTTAAAGCGGTGGAGCTATTTTCCAGGCCTATGTTCAGGAATTGTAGAAAACACCGATCGAGAAGGTGATGTTGTTCTCGGTATGCAAAGATCCAAGAGAGTAGCATGTAAATAATTTCACTGATTACAAAAAATAGAAAATACCTCCAATTATATCCCAATTAATATTTACTAGTGTAGAGATATGTGCTTACACTGAGGGTTAAATTGAGCAGTGAAAATAACATGGACTTCATCTTTTATTAATCTTTTTTTTAATGTAAATTATTTATTGAAGACAAACAAATATTTCTGGCAATGAATTGTATGGAAAAATGTCACAATTAATTGAAAATAAATAGTAATTCAAGTAAAAAAAATTAAATATAGAAACGATCCCAATAATACCTGAGAAGTATATATTATGTAAATTTTTTTATTATCTTTTATATTTATTACATATCAATTAAAAGAAAAATGTTGTTGGTATAAAATTCATCTATCTCCTAAAATGAATGGTATAATCACTATCTCTCAGTAATTAGCTAAAATAATGTTTGCCTATATATTTTAATTTTATATTTTCTATATTTATATATTTATATTTTTTATATTTATATTATTTTCTATTTTTATTTTCCAATTGAATAATTTGATTTATTTATTTATTTTATTTCTCATTTATTAGATGCTTTTGTTGAGTTTGCTTTTTTTAAACATTTTTGAGAAAAAAATTTATAAAAATATGTATGATTGATTAATTTGCATTGATTTAGGGATTTGAGAAATATTAAATCTTTGAATTAGTAATAAATAATTTTATTTTAAATTATGGTTAATTTATACAGATGTTTAAATGAAAGTTATTATTTTTAAAAAAATATTTCAAATATCGGTTTATTTTGTATTTACTAAGATCTTAAATGTAAATAATTTACAAAATTAATTTTTTTAAAAATTATTTAAATGAATTCAAATAAATTATTAAAATACATATGTACAAATGAGATTTTTTTTATTTAAAATATTATCTATATTTTTACAATTAGAAATTAGAACAATATCAACGGGTAAGACGAATGAAGGAATTAGTTTAGATTATTTATTTTTTAAAATCCTCATCTTTAGATTTTGTTTTAATAATAATTTAACAATAATTATCATAATACAAAAATATTTTAATTAAATACTTTTACAATTAGATTTTATCTAACTAACTTTTCAAAGTTCTATTATGATCCTATGTACTGGCTTTTCATCATATATTTCTCCAAAATTAATATAATATTTATTTATTTTTAATTATAAATAAGTGCTTTTGTAGTTTTTATATTTTTACAATTAAATTTTTACTTTCTTAAGTTTTATTTACAAATTTTAAATATATGTTTTTATCATTAGTAGAATGTGAAAAGATAAACAAATATCTCAAATAAGTATTTATTTAAAAATCTAAATATATTTAATTTTTATTAAAAAAAATTAGGGTTTATTCTAAAATTCCATTATAGACCTCTAGTTATCTTAAGCTGCCCCTGAATCAAAATCATTAAAAAAATCTAAATTTTGATAAAAATATATATTTTGATATATTAATTAATTTTAATTATTTCTCTTAAATTATACTTGAATGTATTTTATAATTTTAAATTTTAATTTAAAATTTTTGTTAATTAATTATTTTAAAACTTATAATTTGCCATCCCCTATATAATTTCTGGCTCTGCCCCTTTATATATATATATATATATATATTTGTGTTTGTTTACAGCTCTTTTATTTATGAGTCTTGTGATTTAACAGCCAACATATATTTCCATTTGCTATCAAATAAATAAATTAAATAAATAAATCTGTTGAAAATTGTTGGAACCGTAATAAATAACAGTATTAATAAATAATACTGTTTGTTATATTTCGATCAAATAACAAAGCGATCCTTGCACCCAAACAAAAAAACATCAAGGGCATTAATGTCATTATGAATGTCCCACTAAACACTCGAGTCCTAAGAGATCCCGCGTGATCAAACACAACCTATCACCGCACACGCAACACGACTACGACTTTTCGCATGCAGATCGCCGGAACAAAAAAAGAAAAAAATGCCAAAATTACCCTTAAAAATTCCCTAAAATCTCAAGTGATGTCTTCTCTCGCATCTTTCAGGGGACCATGTCCCGCAACAGGGGCCAGAACTGGCAGTCCAATTCGGCCAAACCTTTTCCGGAAAAAATTTCCGTGGTTGAAGGCATGAACTCTGTTAAGGTTTTATTAT